>NW_027370084.1:0-38382 GCF_046119375.1 Phyllobates terribilis
GAACCGGCCCCATTCTCTCTGGATTTTTGAACTGCCAAATTCAGCCTCTTGACTCTTGTTACAAAGCATCAATATGAGCTTGTTGGTGTGTATCAACGTTCACCTCATACATCCCAGCTGCCTTCTTAGGATGTGACCGAGCATCACTATAGTAATGATAGTGTTGTGTGGTTTCCTCGATCAAATCCCATGCTTCATCGACATCCATTGACATGATTCTACCTCCAGTTGAAGCATCAATAATAAGTCCGGTAGAACTGTCAATTGCATTATAGAAGACATGCAGTAAGGTCCACTTCTCTTGCCCGTGATGAGGGCACAACATCAACAACTTCTTGAACCTCTCCCAACCTTCATAAAGAGACTCAACATCTTTCATCGGGAATGCTAGAATCTGATTTCTCATCTCGGCTGTCTTCTTAGGAGAAAATTATTTGGTGAGAAATGCATTGGCTAACTCATCCCAAGTTGTACCAGATCCGAGAGGTATGGCCTTATACCAGGCCTTTGATATATCTCGTAGAGAGAATGAAAATGTGCGCAAGAAGAGTGAATCTTGACTCACTTCATGGATCTTCACCGTATCCATAAGCTCAGTGAAAGTGGCCAAATGTAGGTGTGGATTCTCAAACGGCAAACCCCCAAACTGATTTTGTTGAACCATGTTGATCAAAGAGGGTTTTAGCTCGAAGTTACGAGCGATCACGGGAGGTCGAACCACACCTGAAACTTTCCCTCGATGATTAGGTCTCACATAGTCACCTAAGTCATACGTGGCTGATCTAAGGAGTTATTCGGCAGATCACTATTGCCATCCTGAGCCATCTCTTGTTCAATTAGATCACGTTGTTGTCTCCTTCTCAAGGGAAAAGCACGCTCAGGTTCAGGACCAAAGTCGTTGAGATTATTAGCGCTTAGAACTCGTCTCATGAGAAGGTAACAAACCAGAGATCAAAGACAAGAGAAAAAGGATCAAATAACACAAGAGACTTAGTCGAGCCAGTTGTAGGATACAACTAATACTAGCAAATGTCCCCGACAACGGCGCCAAAAACTTGATAGGGCTAAACCTAACCACAAGCATATGGGATCAATTGTAGCTTTTCAAGTGTCGTTCCCACGAGAAAAAAGTAGTATCTTTTGTAACTAAACTGGTAAGCTAAGTCGTATATGCTACGAAAATAAGAAAACACAACTTTTGGAAGGATATGTGAATGAGAAATATCTAGGATCAAGGATCACCATAATAACTCCTTGGTAGATTACAAGATGCGTTTATCAAATAATAGCATGGACTTGTTTTACGGTAAGCAATCAAATATATCTACTAATTCCTTTCAGACAATAGTAGACGTATCTAAACTCCAACTAGCAATCACTGTCGTGCAAAGTTAATCAAGTATAGACTAATAGGCACTTAGAAACTAGAACTAGACCGGGTTAACATCCACTTTTGTGCTCATCTAAGTCTAGGTTTCTATGATTACTTATATCTCCACAAGAACAAACAAGTCTATTCGGGTTCAATTCTAGGTAATCCAACATAAACAATCTCCTTTCAGACTCATGTCATGTCTAATTGAAATCTATAGGTATCTCCTTTAAGAATCAACCTAATAGAATTCTAATTGATAATCTCAATCTCAATAAAAACCCTAGAATCAAATCAAACAAGAATCCATGCTTTCAAAGACAAACACAGGAACAAAATCTACCAATTCATTGTTGGGATCACTCCAATCCTATAAATATGGATTTAGCTACGCATAATGGGAGAAACAATCAAAGACATCATAAGAACAAAGAAATTCATAGATCTAGATGAGAATAAGAGAAATATTTGATTCAATCTAGAGTATAAAACTCCAATTCTTGAGAATTCTTCAATAATCTCCACAAATTGCAAAACTAGGTCTTTCAAAGTAACTAAAGAGAGATAGAGAGGGAGGTGGATAGATGGTCCTAAACATGTTCTAAAACCCCTTTTTATAACTCTCCAAAGGTCATCCAAAAGTAACCCCCAAAGAAGTTCAAGAGTTCCAAGGCAAAACACAAGTTTTCGGAAGAGGGTACCGCTACTCGGGCCGATACTCGGCCGAGTAACGGGCCAAGTAAGGCTCTTAGATTGGAGCGACAGCTGGATACTCGGGCAGATACTCGGTCGAGTAAGGGGCCGAGTATCCCTCTGAGATGGTGGCAATGGCTGGCTCCGTCATGGCTCGTCTCGTCCTTCCTTGAGCCCTTATTTGCTAGGTTCCTTCCTTGCTAATCTCTTGTCTCGCACCATCCCACGGACGCTCATGATCTCCAATAGAATGCCTCCAAATCACCTATAATCATCAAACAAAAGAATAGATACCGACTCTACGAAGAAAACTATGAAAATAAGATAAAACAAGACTAAAACGACGCAAAATGACTCTACTAAGACGAAATAAACATGACCTAAACTAGACTAAAATGCATGCTATCAACGAGGAGTGACCTGTTCGTATATTGGAACGAAGGGACAAGCAACTGCGTCGCAAGATGGTACCGCTCGTCAGAATTTTGTGGTCCAAGTCTGGATCCGAAGAAGTGACTTGGGAAACCTAGGAGACCGAAGTCGATATGCGTAGTCGTTAACCTGAATTGTTTTCAACATAGTTTCAGGTCAAAACTTTTCTTGAGGGGAGAGTGATGTAATAACCCGTACCTTTGTTCGGCATTTCTTTCTTATCTTTCGGACCTAGTCTCCTTTCTGTCAAGTTTCGGGGTCGAAACTTTTCTTAAGGGGGTAGTATTGTAATAACCCTCTCTATTATACCTTAATAATTAAGTTGATACTTAATCGGGTATAAATTAAATCTTAATTATAGTTGCAATGAATTTTCTTACCTTTAAAAACACCTTGAAAAGACCTATAATTAAAGTGAAAGATGAAATTATTCTACAAGGGTAATTTATTTTCAGATTTGACAAAACTATGGTAAATCACCATCTTCATCATTTTCATCAACTATTTGTAGGTCTCCTCCTCCTCCTCATAGATCAACTATTGCAGCCTCTTCTTTGTCTTTTCCATGTGAGAGTTAATGCATTCTTATCTCTTCATCATGCACCTTCATCATCACCATTGTTCTATAAATAGGGAGCTTCTTCCTCACTTTCACTCTCAACCCGAATCTGAAATCCTCCCATATACTCTAGTTCAAGCCTTTATTTACTTATTTTTACCACAAATTTGAAATCCTCATACTAAAATTAGTGGAGTTCGACTCTTGAATCATCCAATTCCGCTTCCGAACGATATCAATTCAACTCCGAAGATTGTAAGTCGTCCTTACACTCTGATTTTTCGGTCACTTCTGTTTTTCTGTATTTAAGAACTTCTCGTCCTTTTTTCTGAGATTCTTGAGTCTAAATTGTAGTTCAACTCGATACGAACCCAACGACACCAGACTCGTCCAGTTTCGTCATCATTTGACCCCTGAACGAGATATTTGAAGTTCATTGCGCAGCCCAACCTCTAATTTCCAGCGTGAACAGTGAGTGCTCACTGTTTTCTCTTTTACTGAGTTTATAGTTTATCTTTTATTGATTTTCTTGATGCTAAGTTGTATTTAGTTTCGATAAGAAGCCAACGATACCAGCCACGCCTATTTTCGTTATCGTTTGATCCCTGAACGAGTTCTTTGAAGTTCATTGCGCAGTTCAGCAACTGTTTCAAAATGACCAGTAAGTGCTCACATTCTTCGCCTTTACCAAAGTATATAATTCATCTTTTATGTATTTTCTTGATTCTAATTTGTAGTTCGTTTCAATACAAAGCCAACGGTACCCAACCATGACCGATTCCGTCTCCGTTTGAGCCTTGATCGAGCAGATCAAACCCAGCTGTGCAACAACATCGGTTCTGCCGAGTTACATTCGGTTTTTGGAATCAAGCTCATCAACTAGGAACCTTATCTCCATTCAATCTGTATCAACATCTTCTGATCTAAGGCAAGTGGCGGTTCGCTCTTGCTTATCTATTATTTTTATTCCATATTTGTCTTAATTAACAATGAATTGGTTGTTATATTAAGTTGGGATAAAATATTATTGTCTTGTGTGTTGGGAACTTTAACAACCTAAAATAAATGTTATTTAGGTTGTATGTATATAGTGGATATACTATATATATATGGTTATATTATTACCTTAGGGTGATAGATGGACTTTGTTGTGGATTTGTTGTGGACATATTGTATAGTTAGAACGAGTATTCGTAGGAATACTATGTACCTCGCGAGGTCTAGTTGTTTCTTTATAACTCGGTATTAGGAGGATGTGACCTAATATCTTTTGGCCATGACCGTACCCTTATATGCTGATATAAGTGGTTGTGCACTTAGGCAGTGCCGACAATCGGGATTATTCCCTTCGCTCTCATTGCGAGACATTATTAAAATCTTCAACTTGGATGTACGTTTTGAGAAGTAAAGAAGGTAAGTGCTATTATGCACATAATTAATAAACCTCCGGGCGATTAGTACAACTTGGAAAATCGTCTAGCCTCCTGGTTAAGTAAGTCATCTTTCCAATCTGAATTCGCACAACACGTATGCGGTGAGGTTAGTCGTTGACCCAATTATTCATGGGAGGTTGTTTTATAAAACCATTGTTGGTTATTATCTAAAATGTTCCCACACAAATGTATATTATACAAATAATAATTCCTATAAGACTCAATCCCTTGGAGTCTTCTCTTGTTATATATATTTCTCATACGACTCAATTCCTTTGGAGTATTCTCTTGTTATATATATTTCCCATAAGACTCAGTTCCCTTGGAGTCTTCTCTTGTTATAAATAATTCCCATAAGACTCAATTTCTTTGGAGTCTTCTCTTGCTATATATACATATCTTTTCCTAATTCAGTGGAAGTATCGGAGTTTCCCTCGGCTATCGGCTTTCATTCGAGAACTGATGGGTTTTAACTAGATACGGCTACAAAGAGCATCATATAAATCTCATTTGCATAGTCTTTCATTAGACCAACCGACCGCTATTTTCCTTGCATGGTTGGCTGGTGTCATCCGTCTACATACGACACATCAGGTGGTTCTCCCGAGGTGTGAAGAAGAAATTCCAATAGTTGATTGTTAATGTTTCAAGTTCATGTTATCAAGGTTGACGATCCTGATGCTGATCAAGTTATATATATAATTGTTATTTTTACAAGTCTTCCACTGATGTAATTTGTATTACAATTTCACATTGTACTGATTTTCCGCATTATCATGTAAGACTTTGATATTATTTATAAATATATGTGTTATGTTTTGTTCAATGATATAAACCATGGTCATTTTGGACGTGAGAGTCTAAAGTTATCGGCGGTAATATTCCCATTTGAATTGGGGGTGTTACAAATAAAATACTAAAAACAAGAATATACATGCTCCAAGTCTCCAAATGAAGTTGGATCTAATAGATTTCTATAGAATAAATATCATCAGTTTTATGTCAAATCAAATACTGCACCAAATGCTACTCAACTTTCTAGTTCACTACCTTCTACGTATTTTGGATATGTTTATGGACACAAACAAACATATAACAAGTATTACAAAATAGTAGTGATTCAAGTGAGCTTACGGATTCATTTCCAATGAAATAAAAAAAGGCAGTTGGTCCTTTCTCATTCAGCATTAACAAAATGCTATTCATCAGTCAGGAGTAGTACTGCTGCCGGTTCCCAACTTTCTCACTTCGTAGAAGAGCATTCATGCCCTAACACATGAATATCTATTCGATATGGAGTCCCTCAAGAGTTGAAGAAACACATTAAGGCCCTGTTGGCACAAAGATTCGCTGCTCTGGTCAATAAAACTTAAAACAGTCAGTATGGTGAAGGCCATATTACAGCAAAGAAGTAGATGTTGTAGGCCTTTTTGGTAATCCTTCTACATCTATAGAATAACTAAACCATAACCTAAGACTGACACATTTCACTCCTATATTCATTTTCGCCATATATCATTTTCACAGTCATTTTCGCTACTTGTCATTTCATTAAATCTTAATTTTCTAAAAAACGATAATTTACAATTGACCACCTACTTGTTCTTTTATATTTGGAAAAGTCATATTTGATTCTTTCTTAATCTATTAGTCCATAAATCTACTGCTTCCTAATCTTATCATTCACAAATATGTTTAGAAACTACTTTTTTTGTAGATTAAATAATTCCTAATCTACTTATTCCTAACTTGTTACATAAATAACCGTCACAAAATTAAAATTCGGTAATTGTATGTGACAAGCTCATTATTAACCCATTGCATATAAATGCACAAGAATTATTTTACACCAAACATTTCCTCAATCCATTACATAAAGAATCTTCTGAGTTACACATATCGTTTAGATATTTTTATCAATTTTTCTATTTTTGTCAATTTTAAATACAATATAATAGTCAGTGGCTAAGCTAGTGGAAATCTAAAAATAAAATTTCAACGGGTTAGCAAGAGCTGGAGAATATATATATATATATATTTTAGCATAGGGAGTTGGAAAGAATGTTTTGTAGAATACTCAGGTAGAGAATGATTGCATCTTCATTCTGCCTAGGAAAACTTTACGAACTACTTCACATAAAAGGATAAAGAAAATGAAACATAATACATAGTAGGCAACTCTAACTTCAAAAGAAAACCAAAAACGTAAAACTTCATGTTTTGAGGCCTTCACAACCTCTAGTTTGTGAGAAACAAAGTTTAAGGTTGAGCAAGAAGAAAGAGACACCCATGTATTAAAGGGCTCCCACTAATATCCAATTTTCCGTCAACAAGCATATCAAGCAACGCATTTAAAAGTTGCTCAGTAGGTTGGCCTCTACAATAGTCCAGAAGTAAATTTTGTAAAGTTTGATAACCCTTTCCGACAAGAGATCTAAACAACATGTCAATATTACAGAGGAGATCATGAGGCAATATTTAAACATCCAGTTGTACGTATTACAAAGACTTTTTAGATTATACAAATCCATTAAAATATCAATCCAACAAAGTTAATCCCATATGAACTAAAACAGTAGGCAGAAATACATGCGAGATGAATAGCTCAAGCCAACAAGAATAGTTGAATACAATGGTAAAAATGAATAAACGAGCTCGAATTTCAAAGTTGGTCATTCTTAGTTTCATTTTGTCTAAAACAACCCCACAAGTTTCTTTAAAATTGTCCAAATGAGGCATCTAAATACTCTAGCACAATGTATATATAAAAAACAACCCTCAGACTTGGAAGCACACTTTGAACATTGAGACATTGATGTTCACAAATTAGATAAGGTCACTTTTTAACGTATACTACTCTACATGACTAAAAGATTAACTATAGGTATAAGCAATCGATGAATAGAAAATTCATGTAGGACTAAGTATAAAAAGCTGGAACGGAATACTGCATGTCTGATCTATTACGGGCTATTTGCGATCTTAAAATTATACAGTTGGTATCATTGCCTCGGGCAGATCAAATAGATTTAATAAGCATAGTCATAAACTACTTATCATTTCAGAAAAAAATGATATTAAGATGGAAGAGGGTACCTTCAATACACAATTATTAGCAAGCAGACTTGTCAAAGTTTGCAGAAAACTCAACACCAGCTTCTCTCCACTCAATGTAGGAAGGACTCCATTAAGTAAAGAGACAATATGCAGAAAGCATTCACCATCGTGAAATAAAGCCTGATAATACGGAGACAACGTAAACCTAATCGATACTTAATACAAAAATATTCATGTGAGTCGAGATTGAACTGAAGTTAAACGATCAGTCCTTGCATTACAAAACATTCAAATAAATACATATATTATACAAGTACGATATAATAAATAGAAATCAGAAAAGATGGAAAAAATAGTATCATCATCCATTTAACCTCTTCCTGTTTTCACTATTTGCTTAGACCCTTCCACCAATGCTTTCGGATATTGCAAGCATGATGAGTCAGTTGTAAACAAGAATCTTGTCACAGAAGCAAGCCACACCAAAGATTCCATATCCTGAAAAATAAAAGCAAGTCAGAACAAAGGTTTGCGACAAGTAAAATGTCACTATCCAAATGATAATATAATGTTTGACCACAGAATAAGCTGAAGCAATGACCCAAAGAGAGCTTAAATATATACAGTACTACAAGGTATGCATGAAGGATTTGGTTAGAGCCTCAATTAATTTAATTCAACTTTTTTTTAGTAAACTCAAGGTTAGAAAACTTATTTTGACCTTCATCTATTGATAAATTAGCTTTCCCAACCTATATGAGTTAGGTTCCACATGATGAGCAAGACCAGATCAACTGTTGACAAATTTGAATTTAGTTTTTTCAACATGCTACTGCTATATATAGATAGGAAAAAATCAGATTAAAAAATCTACAAATTATCATAATACGCTGTAAGAGATTAAGCTAACCTGTTTTGAACGGCGAGGTTTAGTCACTGCATAATAGTCAAAATAGACCCATACTGTTGACAGTTTCTCGATTAATGGTCTCCAGGAGGACGGAACCTGTGAAACCACGAAAACATTTTCAACTTACAAAATCAACAAAGTATCAATGATTAATGATTATACATCTTCTTCAAACTAACTCAGAAAGGTAAAATTAAAGGATAAACTTTTACTTGAACCGTACCGATCTCATCTAAGGTTTCACGAGAAGATGCTCTAGTTAAATCAAAAGACAGTCATCTTAGAGAAAATGAAAGAGACAATTCTTGAAGTTTGGTTCGGGCTACAACCATTAAGATACATGATATACAATTTGCATAAGAATTAGAATCCAAACAAGAAAGATAAGCTAGAGCATGTAATTTCATAGAAAAGAATAAGAGAAGAAAAAAAGTTTAGGTAGATTCATACCGTAACTTTTCAGCTTACACAGCGAAGCAAGAGACATTTCAAATACTTGAACCAAGTAGTCATCTTTGAAAGATATTTCAGCCTTTCGATGTTCCATGAAGGTCAACTCAGGATTTTGATGACAAATCATTGTGAGTTCGAATCAGATTCAAAGAGAATGTAGTATAAAATAACTTAGTCATGCAACTCAGGAATTCGATTATACGGTATAAGATTTCTCTAGCTTACTGTATTCATCTCAGTGGTCAGCTGGTTCAATATCTCCAGACCTATCTCATACTGAAATGTTTCATACAAATACACTTGATGACGTCACTGCATGTATCTAGTCATTATAAAAGAAACTATATCAAACAAAACTAATAGTATAAAAACGTATTCCAACTTAGGAGCCATCACTAATAGAATACTGTTGATTAGCGATGGATTATTCCGTCACTAATCAACCTTATTCCGTCGCTAAACCATGTTAGTGACGAATGGGATCTGTCGTCCTCATTTTGGTAGCTAAACCACATTTGCAACGGACGTACAACACCGTCACTAATTAGCGACGAATTTAGCAAGGGATTTCAGTCGCTATTGTTTTCTCCAGGATCAACTATATGACGACCGATTTAGCGACGGATTTCCTTTGCTAAATTTGTCTCCGGGAGCCACTCTATGGCGACAGCTTTGACGACCGATTTCCATCGCTATTTTTCTCTCCAGGAGCCTCTCTCTTGCGACGGATATCTGTTGTAAGTCTAGCTTCAAAATCTGTCGTCATTGCGTTTCCATGTCATCATAAATCCGTCTTTAACATTAATAAAAGCGAGATTTGCATTTTCAATAAAAAAGTTTATCGGAACACAATATTATAAGCAAAATCCAATATTAAAATTAATAAAACCGATATTTTTATTTCAAACAAAGATACAAATCATTACAGACGTAGTAAGTACAAATCTAAAATGTTTTAAAAATGAAACATGTACAACACTATGATTCTTCGCCGTCGTTGCCGTCTCTCAGCGATGGGCGATACCCCGGAGGAAGGGTCGACATCAGCTTGGCCACCTTAGCTCGGACTAAATTAGCCATTTGTGCCTGCATTTTCGCATGCATTTGAGCTTGCAATTGCACTTGCCATTGCGCTTGCATTTGTTGCACTTGCGCTTGCATCTGCGCTTCCACCTGCACCTGCAGTTCTTGCATACGACGTGAACCTCCTCTTCGTTAACATGAGAGGTCGAACTTGGCCGACATGAGCTGGAGCAATACCGGCCAGTGAACTGAGTCCGTACACCCGATGCTTCTTGTTGACGCCCTCGACGTCCAAAAACAGTTGCGTCTCGTGTACATCAGCCATGCTCGTGTCATCACCCTCTCCGGTCGGTGGATGAGACGCAACAACAAGCTTCCGGGCGATAGCATCCCAAATCTCTTCACTCAAAGAGTGATGTCGTACACCAGACGTCTTGATCTTGTGAATGACGTCCTTGTACCTGTGAAACGGAAATATCTAAAAAATTACAGAGTAAAGCTAACAAATCATTCATTACATAGAGATTTGCAACGTACCTGTTCGCCGCATGTCTCAAGAACACATGCTCGATACAGGCCTTGTTGTATTCAGTCTTGTCCCAAAAAATTTCGTTCTGCAAAACATAAAAACCATGTTTCAATTTGTATTTGTACATTAGTGTAATCTTAATAATATAAAAAAATGGATAAATAATTACCTTGAACTCCTCCCAGTAATAATCGGTCTCCTCAGAAGTCAGAAACCTCCATGCCTTGCCATTTAGAAAAAAACGTTTTCCGAAGATCTCCCGCATAGAACGGGAGACTCGTCCGGAGTCGAAAAGCATAGACCCGCTGGGGTCTGGATAAAAAAATATACTTCCACGGGCATCCGGCGGTGCACGTGGAGTATAGCTATGCCCTAGTCGCCCTGAGCCGGACTATCCTGGACCGGCTCGTCCTCGGGAACAACACCAGAGGACGTGTTACCCTGTCGTTGGTCTCGGCCTCGACCCCGACTGCGCCCGCGACCGACTCAAGTGGGATCACCAGTACCTTCTTTTCCTCTCATATCTTCAATCACATATATTAAAATGGATAGATCCAAATAAAATTAATAACTTAATATATTAAAATGTCGAAAGTGAACTACATCTAACTAATTACAAAACACTAAAATAAAGCACATCAAATATGAATGTTTCACATATAATGAACAATCTATATATAACACATCTACTTCAGTCAAGTTTGTCTTCCTCTTCCTCTTCCTTTTCCTCTTCCTCTTCGTCTGATGATGGAAAGTCAACTTCTGTTTCTTCGACAAGAGGAAATTGCAACACATCTTTGTCGGTTTCGTCATTCTGATCAGCCAAGTTTGTGGGATCTTCATCTGTTTCGACGATAAGGGGATTTTCTTCGATGTCGTCTTGGAAGGCCGGGATGATTGTATCGGGCATGTCAAGTTCTGAACTTGCCTTAATCTTGCATACTTCCCACCAATTTACTTTATCCCGTCTTTTACTTAGATATGGCAAGTAGTGAACTTGGTCGGCCTATTCTGCCAAGATTAATGGTTCATATTTATTGTATCTCCGTCTATGATTAACATCCACCATGTTATATCGTGTGTTAGTGTGTGTACCACTATCAGGGTCGAACCAGTCACAATTGAATATGACGGTCTTCTTCATTGGTAGAGTTGGATACTCTAACTCAATTATGTAGTCAACACCTCATAAAAGTCATTTTCACCCTCGACATATTGTGTTCCCCTTAAGCAAGAGGTGAAGTCAGTCTCAAACTTTCTTTCAATTTATGGCTCGCTTATTCCATGGTTCCTTTTGCGCAACTCGGCCACGAAAACCCTTTGAAAGGAAAACACCCAAATTAAAACCCAGTTGTCGAGTAGATATATGATTGTACTAGTATAATATTGCACTTTATAACAATGCTTACTTTATGTGGGCTTCAATTTCAGGACAGTTCAGAAGAACATAGGTCCTAGCAGCAATAATCTCAGCATCATCAAGATATCTCTTGGTGCTACCATGCAGCGGCCTTCCCTTCAATTTGAAAATTGATAGTCGGTCGACATTATCATCGACGTCCATATCACAAGTTTCATTTCTTCTCAACCGCTCGGGTAACCTCAGATCACCTTTAGTAAAATAAAACGATGCAAATATCCGATGTTAATGCTTCCTTCCACCCTACCTTTATTGCTAACCTTTTTCGTCAACTTCCTCAAATATTTGTTTTTTGAATCTATTGGTTATAAATAGATAATAAATAGGTGAAGAAAAACCAATTGTAGGATTAATAGTACCTTTCAAATGGATACATCCATCAATATTGACCCGGACCTGCCATCATCGCCTCACGAGGAAGATGCAGGGGGAGATGCTCCATAGAGTCAAAAAACTGGGCGGGAAAATGCGTTCCATCTTGCATAGTATTTTTGGGATTTCAAGCTCAAGACGATGCATGTCTTCTTCTGTCAGTAAGGTGGAAGTTAACTCCTTGAAGAAGATACTCAGCTCCATTAATGGCTCCCACACTTCTTTCGGTAGAATCTCCCAAAGGACGATTGGCAGAAGTCGTTGAATAAAAACATGGCAATCATGACTTTTCATCCCATGCATTTTCATATTGTTAGGATCAACACATCTGGACAAGTAAGAGGCGTACCCATCTGGGAAATTTATTTTCTATATCCACTCAAGCAAGACTCTTTTTGAATCCCTATCCAATGCATACTTTGTTTTTGGAATTTCCTAGTAGCCCTATCTTTAGCTAGCTCAGGCCGATCACAGATTTCATTCATCTCTTCCCTAGATTTTTCATTGTCTTTTGTTTTCCCGGGGACATTGAGCACGGTATTCAAAACATTACCGGACACTTGTTTCTCAATGTGCATGACATCTAAATTATGCCGAATGACATTATTACTCCAAACGACAAATCCCAGAAGATACTTTTCTTATTCCACCCATGTTTTTTGGACAGTAAAGCATTAGTATTTCCCACCCCAGGTTCATATGCCTTCTTAAACCCCAAACAATCCAGCTCAACTAACATTTCAGCTCCAGTTCTCACCCATGTGAGCCTTTTTCGCTCTTGTCTGCTTTTACAAAAATCAATGACATTGGGAAGTGTGAATGCATCTGTCTCTACCATGCAATAAGGGCAAGCTTGTCTACCAGTAGTGCTCCATCTAGACAACATAGAATAGGCAGGGAAATCATTAATTGTCCACATACGAGCCGCTTTTAGTAAGAAATTCTGGCATTTATGAACGTCGTATATGTTTTGACTCCACAGTCCCACAATTGGTTTAACTCTGCAACCAACAGTTGTAGAAAAATATCCATCTGTTGTTTTGGATTTCTAGGCCCCGAGACCAAAACCATCAAAAACATAAACTCATCCTTCATGCACATGCCTAAGGGGAGATTATACGCTGTTAAAATGACCGGCCATGATGAATATTGCTGCCCAAAGTTGCTGAATGGTTGAAACCCATCGGTGCATAAGCCTAATATGATATTTCTCATTTCATTGGAAAAATCAGAATGAAGCTCACTAAAACGTTTCCATGTTGGAGAGTCGGGCGGGTGACACAACTTGTCACCAACCATTTGATGGTTTGCTTGCCATGTCATATGCTCGGCAGTTGCTTTCGAAGCATACAATCTCTATAGCCTTGGAGTTACTGGAAAATAAACCATTTTCCGATAGGGAACTCTAGCCTTTCGTCTTTTTGATTTGCCTTGGATCACAGGTTTCCACCGTGGGTGACCATTAACTTTGTAACCCGTTCGATCTGCATATTCCTCCCCCATTAAATCATGCAATTATGGCGACAACAATCAATAACCTCAACCGGCAACCCCAAACCTTAATCAGCTTCTTTATGTTAGCAAAATTCGTTGACATCTTGTTGTCCTCCGGGAGCAAGCTCTTGTATGAACTCGCACATGTCATCCATTAAACCTATTGAACTCTGATGAAGACACTTGATATCCATCATTTTAGCAGAAGCAAAAAACGGAGAGTGTTTGCCATTACCAGGCCATATTTCATGTTCGGCCGCACTCATCATATCATAAAAATTTATGAGCTTCTGCATTCAGGGGCTCATCTTCCTGGAAGACTACTTATGGACCGGCAACATCATGTATCATTCTATGACTGGAACCGAACTCAGGCCCTCGACATCATTCTCTTGTACGACATGTTGTTTTCCTTCGGGATTCAACAAGGTCCCCTCGCCATGAAAACCCATACTTGGTAATCTTTTACAAACCCATTCTTCAAAATATGTAATTCAACATCATCGGTAGTTCGATACCTCTTATTTCTACAAGCATACTTAGGGCAGGGACATTTAATCTGTACTCCACTCATACAAGTTGGATGACTTAAGGCAAACTGGATAAATTCTTTCATTTTTTAGGAAATCCTTGGGTTAACAACCCCCTCGTGAGTCTCTGATACATCCAACTACGATCTTGATCCATTTCTGTAGTACGGATAATTAGATGACGATTCACATCTAATCGTGTTTATTATCTTACATCTAGTCACATTCCCTAATTTATTTTAGTCTATTACATGTATTACATGTACACCGAGAATTAAGATTAATCCTAATTCTCATCAGGTTGTTGGGTTAGATGAAAAAATTCGGATTCAAATTTTAATATTCTAATAATCTCTAATAAGAATTTAAATAATTCTATATAATCCAAAATCCACAATTATATATAGACCTGGCAAAACTCAACCCGACCCGATGACCTGACCAGAACCCGATAGCTACCCGACCAACCCGACCAGAAGAGGCACTAAGACCCAATCGACCCGTACCCAACCAACCCGAAATTTGGTGGGTCGAACCCAACCCAACCCGAATCCGAAATATGTGTTTCACATCATGCATGATATTATAATAAATGATATTTACACATAATTTACTTAAAAAAATATAATATTATTTATTTATTTCGAAAATAATATATAATAATATTATTTTATTATTGAAAAATTATTCTATACCTAGAAAAAGCTAAACAAAATTATTAAATGCAACATTCTTGACCTGTTGGGCCAACCCGACCTAACCCAACACCTGACCCAACCCGAACCCGATTTGAACCTGAACCCGACCCGCCCGACCCATTTGCCAAGTCTAATTATATATAATCCTAATTCCACAATTATATATTATCCTAAATCCACAATTCAAAGATGTTTCTGGTGCAGACTAATTTTTTGTGCGGACCGTGCGGACTCATCACAACTGGTACATTTTCAGCATATTGTTGGTGCACTCTCCAGTACGCTATCAAGTGCATTACTCAGTTCACTATTGGTGCACTCCTCAGTAGTGCACTGGTGCACTACTCAATACACTAGGGTGCACTTCTCAGTAGTGTATTGGTGCACTACTCAGTGCACTAATGTGCACTGTTCAGTACACTACTGGTGCACTTCTCAGTAATACACTGGTGCATTTCTTAGTTTTGAGTGCACTATCAAGTGACTACTGGTGCACTCGCGAGTGTACTACAAAGTGCACTCCGCAATAGTAAACTGGTGCACTTTCTAGTAGTGCACTAGTGCACTAGTAATACGCTAGTGCACTACCTTAGTCCGTACAGTCCGCACTGACTATATAGTCCGCACCCGATTAAACCTCTCCACAATTCTATATAATCCTAAATCCACAAGAATCTAAATAATTTCCAACAAAAATTATATATATAATCCTAAATCCACAAAAATTTAAATAGTTTCCAACAAAAAATGTATATAATCCTAAATCCACACGAATTTAAATACTTTCCAACAATAATTCTATATAATCCTAAATCCACAAGAATTTAAAGAATTTCCAACAAAAATTATATATATAATCCTAAATCTAGAAGAATTTAAATAATTTCCAACAAAATTCTATATAATCCTAAATCCACAAGAATTTAATTAATTTCCAACAAAAATTCTATATAATCTTAAATCCACAAGAATTTAAATAATTTCCAATAAAAAATCTATATAATCCTAAATCTACAAGAATTAAATAATTTCCAACAACAATTATATATAATCCTAAAAAGGATATATAATTTTAAAATATCCTATATACAAACCTATCTAAACATACAATATATTCATAAAATATTTTAAAAATACCTATATATTTCTAGCAATCTTAATTCTCATTTTCAATATATCATCTATTATTTTTAAAAATCCTATATATTCACAAAAATCCAATATCCATAATAATTTTAATATTTCAATAATTTTTAAAAAGCGTATATAATTTTAATATATCCTATATACAAACCTATATAAACATTATAAATATTTATAACAATCCAATATTCTCATTTTCAATATATCATCTCGTTTTCAATATTATCATAATTTAATTCTAAAAAACTTACATATATCTAAACATTTATTATATTATAATTCTTAAAATATTCAAACAATATTCACAAAAACCCTAATCTTAATCTTCAAACAATATTTCTAAACATTCATTACCATACTAAATACAAAATATAACAAATTAAAAAACATAACTAAACTGGGGAGAGGCGACAATGGGATTCAGGCGGGGCGTCGACGGGTGGGTGTCTATGGCTGGGCATCACGGGGAGTCGATGACGGAAGTGCCGCGGCGAGTAAACTCCGGAGAACTGCTGCAGCAAGGAACTGCTGCTGCGGCTGGGCGGAACTGCTGTTGCGGCTGGGCATCACCGAGGAGTCGACGGCTGAAGCTGGGAACTCCGACTGCTGGCTGGGGCACTGCTTCGGCGAGGAACTCCGACAATGGCAATGACAAGCTGGGAACACCAGCGGCGAGGGCGGAAATAGGCTAGGAGAAAGGGGCGAGCGGGAGCTCCAACAAGAAATGGGCAAAAACCGGTGGCGGGAGAGAAGAGGCGCGCGCGAGCGAAGAATTGTAGCTTAGGTCAATAAGAGAGAATCGACGACGTTTTATAGAAGATGACAGATTAGCAACGGAAAAATCCGTCGCTAAGCGAAAATACCAGGAAGGTCCCCAAATTTAGCGACAGAACATACATAGTCCATCGCTAACACCGGGGAGGGAGACAACTTTAGCAACAAATTTCAGAAATCGGTCGCTAATTTTGCCAAAAATGTGGCGGCACATTTAGCTGCCTAATTTAGCAACGGACTACACATGGTATGTCGCTAAATTTAGGGAGGACCTTGTATTAGCGATGGATTTTACTGGTCCGTCGCTATTTTCCCCCAAACTTAGGCAGTTCCTCTAGAACCGTTTCAGTTTGTGACAGATTAGAGACGGAATTCTGTCGCTAATCCCGAAAATTTGGCGGCATTATTTGCCGTTATGATAATAGGGCATATCCTACAATGGAAACTCAAAGGAACATGATTTAGAAAAGAACAAACCAAAAAGAATCGAAAAGCAGCGATTATACAAGTTATACGAACCGAACAATAACATATCTTTTATTGATAGCACCTATATCACGGAAAAAAGGCCAGATGCAAAGCCATGCTTACCTGGTCAATAAAACTTGCATAAATTTTACCAGTTCTTTAAATCTTTCATCATCCAACCAAATAAACAATGTCACACGACAGAGTAGCTGAATTAATGATGTCCTTGCAAAAGACTCCAAGTTACACCCTCTAGAAGCCAAAGAATTTACAAGACAATCACCTTCAAATAACACGAGAGGGGTTAAAGTATAGTAAGTACACCGATTTAACATAAACAATATAACAGTAACTATATAAGGACTACGACAATATTTAAATAGCCTAAAGTCCAAATATGAAGACTCCAATTGCACATTGCAATTAATTTGATAAGAGAATGTAGTATGCTCAAGTGAATTTTGTCAATATGATAGATAGAATATTTCAAATTACACTACTCAAAAAGTTATTCCATTAGCAAACAGGAAACTTATGAATCGGAAGCCTAAGATGTGATAGGAGCTTGTTTATGTTTTGGCTAATGGAATGCATAAAAAATATTAATTAATTAACAAATAAATAACCACTAACAATTAAACTGAAATGACAGAATTGAACGAAGGTATGATTTTGTTTTGCTTTAATAGAAGAAACTTGCCGGAATTGAACGAATTTCAGAATTGAATAACTTTGAGAACTTTTGCAAAGAAATTCGGAGATGGTAGCGTTCTCGAGTATGTGCATCTGTACTCTTTTGTGTCCTCGTCATCTTCCTCCTCTAGATCCATATTCTTCTCCGCTCCAACCTTTTGCAAACACCACCTCAACCCAAACGCTCCTCATCCTCCTAGATCCTTCCTATTTGGGAAATGATTAATTGAAATGGCCTACAGATTAGAGAGATGGTTGTTATCCACACATACCGACAAATAGAATTAATGATGTCTATGTATGTTCACATAAAGATAAAGAGAAGTACTGCACAATAAATTAATGACATAATAAAATATCGACTTACTCGTGATAATAGGGCATATCCTAGAATTGAAACTTAAAGGATCATGATTTAGAAATGAACAAACCAAAAAGAATCGAAAAGCATTGGTTATACAAGTTATAAGAACCGAACAACAACGTATCTTTTATTGCTAACACCTATATCACGGAAAAGGCTAGATGCATAGCCAAGCTTACCTGGTCAAGAACACCAGCATAAATTTTTACCGGATCTTTAATTCTGTCATTATCTAGCAAGCTAAACTTTTTCACACGATAGAGTAGCGGAATTAATGATGCCATTTCAAAAGACTCCAAGTTACACCCACTAGAAGCCACATAATTTACAAAACAATCACCTTCAAATAACACGAGAGGTGTTAAAGTATAGTAAGTACAACAATTTAAAAGAAATAATATAACGGTAACTATATACGGACAACGAGAATATTTAAAGAGCCTAAAGTCCAAAGATGAAGACTCCCATAGTACATTGCAATTAATTTGATAAGAGAATGTACTATGATCAAAAGATTTTTGTCAATATAATACTTAGAATATTTAGAATTGTATTACTCAAAAAGTTACTCCATTAGCAAACAAGAAAATTACGACCCGGAAGCCTAAGATGTTATGGGAGTTGTTTTGTCTAATGGAATTCACAAAAAAACCTTAATTATTAATAAATAAATAACCACTAACAATTAAACTGAAATGACAGAATTGAACGAAGGTCTGATTTTATTTTGCTTTAATAGAAGAAACTTGACAGAATTGAATGAATTTCATAATTGAATATCTTTGAAAACTTTTGAAGAGATATTCAGAGATGGGAGCGTTCTCGAGTACGTGCATCTATACCCTTTTGCTTCCTCGTCGTCTTACTCCTCTAGATCCATCTTGTTCTCCGCTACAACCATCTGCAAACACCACCTCCATCCAAATGTTCCTCATCCTCCAAGATCCTTCCCATTCGGAAAATGCTCAATTGAGATGGTCTAAAGATTATAGGGATGGTTACTATCCACACACACCGACAATTAGAATTAATGATGTCTATGTATGTTCAAATAAAGATAAAGAGAAGTATCGCACAATAAATTAAGACGTAATAAAACAACGACTTACTCCTAATAATACGGCATATCGTACAATTGAAACTTAAAGGATCATGATTTAGAAAAGAACAAACCAAGAAGAATAAAAAATCAGCGATTATACAAGTTATAAGAACCAAACATCATCGTATCTTTATTGATAACACCTATATCACGGAAAAAGGCCAGATGTAGAGCCAAGCTTACCTCGTCAAGAAAACTTGCACAAATTTTGACCAGTTCTTAAATTCTGTCACCATCCAACCAAATAAACTTTGTCACATGACAGAGTAGCTGAATTAATGATGTCATTGCAAAAGACTCCAAGTTACGCCCTCTAGAAGCCAGATAATTTAAAAGACAATTACCTCCAAATAATGCGAGAGGGGTTAAAGTATGGTAAGTGCTACAATTAAACAGAAATAATATAACCGTCATTATATACGGACTACGAGATTATTTTAAGAGCCTAAATTCCAAAGATGAAGACTCCCATATTACATTGCAATTAATTTGATAAGAGAATGTACTATGATCAAGTGATTTTTGTCAATATAATACATAGAATATTTGGAATTGCATTACTCAGAAAGCTACTCCTTAGAAAACAAGAAAATTATGACTCGGAAGCCTAAGATGTGATGGGAGCTTGTTTTATTTTTTTGTAATGGAATGCATGACAAATCTTAATTAAATAAATAAATAACAACTAGCAATTAAACTGAAATGACAGAATTGAACGAAGGTCTGATTTTGTTTTGCTTTAATAGAAGAAACTTGACGGAATTGAATGAATTTCAGAATTGATAACACCTATATCACGGAAAAAAGACCAGATGCAGAGCCAAACTTACATGGTAAAGAAAACTTGCACAAGTTTTTACTGGTTCTTTAATTATGTCATTATCCAACTAGCTAAACTTTGTCACATGACAGAGTAGCTGAATTAATGATGTCATTGCAAAAGACTCCAGGTTACGCCCTGTAGAAGCCAGAAAATTTACAAGACAATCACCTTCAAATAACATAAGAGGGGTTAAAGTATAGTAAGTACAACAATAATAATATAACGGGAATTATATACGGACTACGGCAATATTTAAAGATCCTAAAGTTTAAAGATGAAGACTGCCATAGTACATTGAAATTAATTTGATAAGAGAATGTACTATGATCATGCGATATTTGTCAATATAGTACATAGAATATTTGGAATTGCATTACTCAGAAGGTTACTCCTATAGCAAACAAGAAAATTCGGAATCAAAAGTCTAAGATGTGATGGGAGTTTTTTTTAGTTATGGCTAATGGAATGCATACAAAAATCTTAATTAAATAATAAATAAATAACCACTAACAATTAAACTAAATTGATAGAATTAAACGAAGGGATTTTGTTTTGCTTTAATAGAAGAGACTTGAAGGAATTGAGTGAATTTAAGAGTTGATAGCACCTATATTACGAAAAAAGGCCAGATGCAGAGCAAAGCTTACATGGTCAAGAAAACTTGCACAAATTTTTACCGGTTCTTTAATTATGTCATCATCCAACCAACTAAACTTTATCACATGACAGAGTAGCTGAATTAATGATGTCATTGCAAAAGACTTCAAGTTACGCCCTCTAGAAGCTAGATAATTTACAAGACAATCGCCTTCAAATAACACGAGAGGGGTTAAAGTATGGTAAGTACAACAATTTAACAGAAATAATATAATGGTAATTATATACGGACTACGAGAATATTTAAAGAGCCTAAAGTCCAAAGATGAAGACTCCCATAGTACATTGCAATCAATTTGATAAGAGAATGTACTATGATCAAGTGATTTTTGTTAATATAATACATAGAATATTTGGAATTGCATTACTCAGAAAGTTACTCCATTAGCGAACAAGAAAATTACGACTCGGAAGCCTAAGATGTGATGGGAGCTTGTTTTAGTTTTTGCTAATGGAAAGCATTAAAAATCTTATTTATTATAAATAACCACTAACAACTAAACTGAAATGACAAAATTGAACGAAGGTCTGATTTTGTTTTGCTTTAATAGAAGAAAGTTGACGGAATTGAATGAATTTCAGAATTGAATACCATTGAGAACTTTTGCAGTGAAATTAGAAGATGTGAGCCGTTCTCGAGTACGTGCATCTTTACCCTTTTGCGTCCTCGTCGTCTTCCTCCTCTAGATCCATCTTCTTCTCCACTCCAACCTTCTGCAAACCCCACCTCTATCCAAACGTTCCTCATCCTCTTAGACCCTTCCAATTCCGGAAATGCCAAATTGAAATGGTCTAAAGATTACAGAGATGGTTGCTATCTATACATACTGACAATTAGAATTAATGATGTCTATGTATGTTCAAGTAAAGATAAAGAGAAGTACCACACAGTAAATTAATGACGTAATAAAACAGCGACTTACTCCTGATAATAGGACATATCCTACAATTGAAACTCAAAGGATCATGATTTAGAAAAGAAAAAACCCAAAAGAATAAAAAAGCAGCAATTATACAAGTTATAAGAACCAAACAACAACGTATCTTTTATTGATAGCACCTATATCACGGAAAAAGGCCAAATGCAGAGCCAAGCTTACCTGGTCAAGAAACTTGCATATAATTTTACCGGTTCTTTAATTCCGTCATCATCCAACAAGCTAAACTTTATCACACAACAGAGTAGCTGAAATAATGATGTCATTGCAAAATACTGCAGATTAAGCCCTCTAGAAGCCAGATAATTTACAAGACAAACACCTCTAAATAACATGAGAGGGGTTATAGTATATTATGTACAACAATTTAACAAAAATAATATAACGGTAACTATATACGGACTACGACAATATTTAAAGATCCTAAAGTTCAAAGATGAAGACTCCCATAGTACATTGAAATTAATTTGATAAGAGAATGTACTATGATCACGCGATTTTTGTCAATATAATACATAGAGTATTTGGAATTGCATTACTCAGAAAGTTACTCCATTAACAGACAAGAAAATTACGAATCGAAATACTAAGATGTGATGGGAGTTTGTGTATGTTTTGGCTAATGGAATGCATACAAAATTTTTAATTAACTAATAAATAAATAACCATTAACGATTAAACTGAAATGATAGAATTGAACGAAGGTCTGATTGTTTTTCTTAATAGAAGAAACTTGACGGAATTGAACGAATTTCATAATTTAATATCTTTGAAAACTTTTGCAGAGAAATTCGGAGATGGAAGCGTTCTTGAGTACGTGCATCCGTACCCTTTTGCACCCTCGACGTCTTCCTTCTCTAGATCGATCTTCTTCTCCGCTCCAACTTTCTGCACACACCACCTCCATCCAAACGCTCCTCATCCTCCTAGATCCTTCCCATTCAGGAAATACTCAATTGAAATGGTCCAAAGATTAGAGAGATGGTTGCTATCCACACATACCGACAAATAGAATTAATGATGTCTATGTATATTCACATAAAGATAAAGAGAAGTACCGCACAATAAATTAATGACATATTAAAACAACGACTTACTCCTGATAATAGGGCATATCCTACAATTGAACTCAAAGGATAATGATTTAGAAAAGAACAAACCAAAAAGAACCGAAAAAGCAGCGATTATACAAGTTATAAGAACCGAACAACAACGTATCTTTTATTGATAGCACCTATATCACGAAAAAAAGACCAGATGCAGAGCCAAGCTTACATGGTCAAGAAAACTTGCACAAATTTGTACAAGTTCTTTAATTCTGTCATCATCCAACCAACTAAACTTTTTCACACGACAGAGTAGCTGAGTTAATGATGTCATTGCAAAAGACTCCAAGTTACACCCTCTGTAAGCCTTATAATTTACAAGATAATCACCTTCAAATAACACGAGAGAGGTTAAAGTATAGTAAGTACAACAATTTAACAGAAATAATATAACTACGACAATATTTAAAGAGCCTAAAGTCCAAAGATGAAGACTCCGATAGTACATTACAATTAATTTGATAAGAGAATATGCTATGATCAAGAGATTTTTGTCAAGATAATACATAGAATATTTGTAATTTTGTTACTCCCGGACGTGTCGTTAGGTTGTCAGGTCAAAATAATCCCTTCAAACTACTCTACAGATGTAAAGCAGTAAGTATGGGTCGAATCCCACAAAGAGTCAATAAATCGATTCTTGTTATTCTAATCTAATTTTAAAGTAACAAAAAGAGAAAAATGGGGGATTTATGATTGATTTATCTAGAAAAATAATAAAGACGAGTAAATGATATTTAAGAAAGCACATTTCATTCAATCAACATCCACACATCAAATCAGCGGGTTGATCATTGATATTCTATTCTTCCCAAGTTCAATAGTTCAAATGAATTGTCCTAAATCCCGTTCTAAAGTTGCTATTGGTCTAACTAGTCTCAATAGCGCCTAACTAGTCTACAACCTTGAAACTATCAAGTCTATACAACCTAGCAGCAGTATGTTCAAGAATAAATAGGTGCAATGAATATCCTTGATATTAATCATGCATTCAACTCCCTACAATCTCAAGGTAAACTAGTCCTAGTCATTGCTTGCGCTACCATATGGTTAAGTTCTTGAACTCGGACGAACTTAAACCTAGCAATGATGAATTAAACCTATCCAACTAAATGGCCAATCAAGCAAGTCAAGCATAATTCAATAACATTTACGGCACAAGAGAAGTAACAATTCAACATAAACTAGAACAAAGGTCGAATATCTTATAACCGAGGCTGATCCGAAGGTTTCAGCGATCAAATAAAATGCATAATGAACTAAAACACAATCTCTCTCAAATGGTGGCAAAGGGTTTTGAATAATGAATGATTATTAGGGAGAGGCAAAGCTCTCCCTATTTATAAAAAATGAGCAAGCTAACCCTAAATGAAAACCCTAAAATGTGTTATGTGCAAGCCCAGCCTGAAATACATGTAAACCCTAGGCAAAAATCCCACTTAATCCTTCGGAGAAGGGTTTTCTCGCGGCGCAGCAACGGCAGAGGCGCGTTCGCGTCTTGTAAGGGCGCGGTTGCGTCCTATTTACTGCAGAATAGCGACGTTTGTAAAATCGCCATAACCTTTGACTCACAACTACGATTGCGCTCATATTTTAAGTTGTTTAAGTAAACTTCAATATCTAACTCCTAGAATTGGAATCACCTCAATCGGACATTGAATCAGGGAGAACGAGCCGTCTGAACTCAGACCAACATCTCAGCACTTCTTTTTCGCCCCTTCTTCACTTGTATTCGTCCCTTTGCCTTCCGCGCCTTCTCCCTTGTGCGCATAATTCTCGTGTTTTTACTCTTTGCTCTATGACTTCGGGATTACAGCAATACACTCCTCTTGTGGCCTTTTACGCCGATAGTTGATGCTAATTCCGACTCGTAATAGTGTACGAAATACCGCCAATCATACCCCCACACTTGAACTATTGCTCGTCCTCGAGTAAACTTGCGGCTAACTCTTTGGTGGCTCAGCGAGTACGGAGAGTACAACTGGAGTGGTCCTTAATCAACTTTGGGCTTATGGTACCTAGCATCATAGAATAGCGGGCGTAGATTCCAACTCTCGACACAAACTTCAAAGTAATGCATTTAAACTAGCTTGACTCTACGATGGTACCAAGTATCCCCCCAATATTTGAACTATGCTAACCCCTACGCAGATGCAATCACCTAAATCTCCGAACTATACTGACAAGATCTCTATTCAAGTGACATATGAATGTGAATAACGAGAGATTAAATAAATGACTATGGCTTTTCCTAACATGCTTCCTACTTGTGATAATTCTGCACAAGTTCCAATATTGTTGAAAACAACCATCAACCACACTTCGCTCAAGTGACACCAAATGCATTTTTCCTTGCTCCCTTTTATCCTAGTACATTTTTTTCTTTCTACACCTTTACATTTAGGGTGTAGGATCCGTCCATTTTCTGGTTCAGACCAACTTTATTGTTTTACTAGGTAGAACCTGTCCATTTTATGATCAAGCTGCTATGAGACTCTTTTGCTTAATAGATCATGGAGGATCGATCTCTCAGTTATTTTTCACACCTCGGGTATCACATGCTCTTCCGATTTTCTTTTACTAGGAGCTCACTACCTTTATACTTTTTATTTTTCTTTTTCATGTAAAAGGACTGGAACAATTAATTATGACATAAAGTGAAACAAAAGAAAATATGGTGATTATGTAATCTTTAATAAGGTTCTAGTGCGTCCTAGTCACAATCCACATGCTTAAGCATAAGTCCTCTACCTAGTCCATCATATCGTCACCATATACACCCGAGATATCAACATATAAGGCATAGTAAGAAAATTTAAAGATCATGCATCTTAGTAGAAGTTCACATCGTCACAAACAAAGGGGAAAACTATGGATACCGACTCGTAAAATTCAAAATTCAATAACAAAGAGGAAAACTGACTCAAAATTTTAAAATGCAGGGATATGTGAGGCTAATCCCCTCCCCCAAACTACACAATGTCCTCATTGTGAGATAAGGACAAATATAACTCAAGTGGAGAAAGAAAGTTACCTCTTCGACGGGTTGCCTCCCGGACAACGCCTTTGTTTAACGTCGTTGGCTCAACGCCTTGCTCTCATTGTTACCCAGCAATAGGCCTCTTGAAGGCCATATCGTCTATAAATCCTCGCTTCTTCCTTACAACATAGGATCTGGCACCTCGTCGTTTCCTAATCCTCTTGTCAAACCAACCTTTCTGTTTCTTCTTCCGCACCGTGCGTGACCTCTTTAGATCATTTGTATGACGAGGAACATGTGCTTGGGATTCCAGAGTCCCGAACTTTTGGAGGTGTGGACGCACGTAGGTGATTTGATGAAGCTTGCAATTATCTCCCGTATTAAGTGACTCTCTCTTATCATCTAATGGTGGACCTGGATCATACTCATCGCGGTTCTGCAGCTGCGGGAGACCTTTGCGGACAATGGTTGCGAAGTGGCACTGGGTATGTGGATCTGGTGTGTGGGCGCTCACATCGGCAGAGAAGAGGATGCGGCTGCGCAGGTACGGAACACGGTTGTGCACATGATCAGGGGGCTCGACGCGGGTTCATGGAGGTGGACACGGTCGCGCAGGGATTTCCCAAACCATCACCGTCAAGCCACGATGGCGTGTTTCCGGGGTGCGTTCGCGCTGCTCTACAGTGGCCGGTTCGTTTTCGCGCTCCTCGTGATGTGGGTGCGCATATTTTGGTATTTCAGCCTTATCCTTCTCTTCATCAACTTGCATACTGATGGACGCACCTGGATCTAACATGGCCTCTTCAAAGAGAGTCTCACCTATAAGACATGGAATGCTTTCCATTCCAGGGTCCTTGTGCTACTTGGGCATGCACCTCTTCCCTACGGTGACACTTGCTTGTTCACTGTAATCTTTTGTTGTCCTCCTAACCTCTGGTTATTTTTCACCTCACACTTGCTAAATATCGCGAACAACTCCTTGTCACTTTTCTGGCCTTCTTGTATCTCTTAATACTTCAGAGAATGGAGCAAGGGGTTTCTCGAACCCGAGCGGTGGAAAGTTTGGACGCATGTAGTTATTTTGGTGCAGCCTAAAGTCGCCTCTTGGGTCACTAATTTCTTCTACGCCCTCTACCTCACTCGTGTTAGAGGTATCTATTGCTTCAACAGGTAGGGCGCGATCGCGCGTGTTGGCGGCGCGGTCGCGTCCTTCATCAGAAATAGTGACGCGATCGCGCGTTGTATGGCGCGGTTGCGTGCATTCTTCCGGAAGAACTACCGCCTATGCGCGGTCACGCCGCTCTTCAGAAACAGGTGCGCGATCGCGCATAACAAGGTGAGGTCGCGTTCCTGTTTCTGCGTGCTTTTCAATTTCTTGCATCGGAGGACTTCCATCAAGCCCCTTTCCACTTTTCAAGACTGCAGCGACCATTTTTGGCGAACTCTGCTAAAGGGGGATTCGGTTCTTCGTGAGTATGAACTTGATGTTCACTTTCCGGGACTTCTTCCTTTCTTCTTGTCCGTTCGAAGGAGTTGTCTCATATTCCCTTGTGCTTTCCACCATGTATTGTAGCCTTTCCATAGCCTCCTTAGCACTCGTGTTTAGTACACTTCTCCCACAAGCGGTATCAATCATTCGTCATTCGGAGATGAGCAATCCATCATCATGAACATTGCCAAACTTTCTCCATCGTAACCAAGACAAGGGCAGCTTGCAACCAATACTTTGAACCGTGCCAAATAGTCGTGAAGGGTTTCCGCCTCTCGTTGCTGGATGTGGGAAATTGCTTTCTTAAGCATTTTGACCTTCACAACAGGGAAATATTGGTTTAGGAATTCTCTGTGCAGCATCTCCCAATTGGTTATAGACCTGTCCCATTGCTGGTAATACCAGGCTCGAGCACGGTATCTTAAAGTCAATCCGAATATTCTCAATTTGAAATGTTTTTCGGGTGCATTTGGAGGTTTAGTGAATAAGCAAATGTCATTAAATATGTTTATGTGCATGATTGGATCTTCATTGGGTTGGCCATTAAAAGGGGACAGTAGCTCTATTGTTGAATATTCTATCTGGTACGGCTCAACTCCCAGGGTGGGCGGTAGGATCACCACTTGGTGTTGTTGTGCTCTATCCGAATTTACCCGATCACTTAGCGTACGGGCCGTTCCCATGACTTTGCTGGTTCGTCATTTTTACCCGATATTTTTTTTTGAATTAGCTCAACATGAACGTAATTAGTACTACTGGTGCTGGCCGTAAAACGGCCGGCACCAAGGTTAATTAAACCAAAATACAAGAAAAGAGGTTTAGACTCCCCGGAAACGACGCCAATTTGACGGACGTGTTGTTAGACTGTCCGGTCAAAATAATCCCTTCAAACTACTCTAAATATGTAAAGCGGTAAGTAGGGGTCGAATCCCACGGGGAGTCAATAAATCGATTCTTGTGCTTCTAATCTAATTAACTTAAAGTAACAAAAATAGAAAAATGGGGGATTTATGATTGATTAATCTAGAAAACTAATATAGACGAGTAAATGATATTTAAGAAAGCACATTTCATTCGATCAACATCCACACATCAAATAGCAGTTTGATCATTGATATTCTATTCTTCCTAAGTTCAATAGTCCAAATGAATTGTCCTAAATCATGTTCTAAAGTTGCTATTGGTCCAACTAGTCTGAGTAGCGCCTAACTAGTCTACACCCTTGAAACTATCAAGTCTATACAACCTAGCAGTAGTATGTTCAGGGATAAATAGGTGAACTAAATATCCTTGATATTAATCATGCATTCAACTCCCTACAATCTCCAGGTCAACTAGTCCTAGTGATTGTTTGCGCTACCATATGGTTAAGTTCTCCAACTCGGACGAACTTAAACCTAACAATGATGAATTAAACCTATCCAACTAAATGGCCAATCTAGAAAGTCAAGCTTAATTCAATAACATTTACGGCACAAGAGAAGAAACAATTCAACATAAACTAGAACAAAGGTAGAATATCTTACAATCGAGGCTGATCCGAAGGTTTCAACAATCAAATGAAATGCATAACGAACTAAAACACAATCTCTCTCAAATGGTGGTAAAGTGTTTTGAATAATGAATGATTATTAGGGAGAGGCAAAGCTCTCCCTATTTATAAGAAATGAGCAAGTTAACCTAAATGAAAACCCTAAAATGTGTTATGTGCAAGCCCAACCCGAAATACATGTAAACCCTAGGCAAAAGCCCACTTATTCCCTCGGATAAGGGTTTTCTCGCGGCGTAGCAGCGGCAGAGGCGCGGTCACGTCTTGTAAGGGCGCGGTCGCGTCCTATTTACTGCAGAATAGCGACGTTCGTAAAATTGCCATAACTTTTGACTCACAACTCCGATTGCGCTTATTTTTGAGTGTTTAAGTAAACTTCAATATGTAACTCCTCGAATTGGAATCACCTCAACCGGACATTGGATCAGGGAAAACGAGCCATCTGAACTCAGACCAACATCTCATCACTTCTTTTTCGCCCCTTCTTCACTTGTATTTGTCCCTTTTCCTTCCGCGCCTTCTCCCTTGTGCGCATAATCCTCTTGTTTGTACTCTTTGCTCTACAACTTTGGGATTACGGCAATACGCTCCTCTTGTGACCTTTTACGCCGATAGTTGATGCTAATTCCACTCTTAATAGTGTACGAAATGCCGCCAATTAGTTACTCAAAAAGTTACCCCATTAGCAAACAAGAAAATTACGAATCAAAAGCCTAGGATGTGAGAGCTTGTTTTAGTTTTGGCTAATGGAATGCATAAAAAAGTCTTAATTAATTGATAAATAAATAGCCACTAACAATTAAAGTGAAATGGTAGAATTGAACGAAGTCTGATTTTGTTTTACCTTAATAGAAGAAACTTGACGGAATTGAATGAATTTCAGAATTGAATACCTTTGAGAATTTTTGCAGAGAAACTCGGAGATGGGAGCGTTCTCGAGTACGTCCATTTTTACCCTTTTGTGTCCTCGTCGTCTTCCTCCTCTAGATCCATCTTCTTCTCGGCTCCAACCTTCTACAAACACCGCCTCCATCCAAACGCTCCTCATCCTTCTAGATCCTTCCCATTCGTGAAATGCTCAATTGAAATGGTCTAAATATTAGAGAGATGGTTGCTAAACATGTCAAAATAGATTGAATTTCATAATTTCATACCTTTGAGAGCTTTTGGAGAGAGATTCAAAGTACGAAAAGGGAGACGGCGAGTTTGGCCATAGGCTACAAGAAACCGACGAATTCAGTGTCAAAAATGAGGGATCCAAGTTCAGAGATGGAGGACGAAAAGGGAGCCGATGAGTCTGACCATAAGCTCCCAGAAATCGACGGATTCGGTGCGAAATTAGGGATAGTGGTTTGGAGACGGGAGGGACAAGGAGATGAGGTGGAGAAGCTAGGGCATCGAGGAAATAGGCGGAGCGAGGTAGGTGCCAAAGAGAATAAGAATTATTAAGAGGAAACTTTCACGCCCGGGTCCAATTAAGTTCAAGCCCAAAAAGAATACAACCGAAAGAGAAAGCAAGCCCCAAAAAGAATAATTTGACATTTCAGTAGTTATTGATATGAATATATTGGCGTGTGTACGTGTTATACACTGATCATGTGTTGTACACGGAGATGGTATTGAATAAGTTTAATTTTCTATTTGTATTGGGTTATATGCTGCGGATAAGCACATACTCGCGCACATTTTATTTTCCACTCTCTGTCCTTCTTTCTTCAAGTAATTAATGTAACCATGAATTGAGTATCTTCCATGCTCTTCTACCTTTCTCCCCTATGAATTCGAGCTTCAGTCTGATATTTAACATGGTACCAGAGGAGCGTATTCGATTGTATCTCTCTTTTTACTAAGACAATTTACAATGGTGATATTCCAAGTATCATAGGCCTTTTTTATAAGGAAAACTAAAATATTGTGTAAGAATTTTTTAGTTGTTCAAAATCATCATTAGTTTTGAGTATCATATGTGTAATACTCTTTCTTACACATTTTATGACACAAACTGGGTAATTTATTCCAAAACTAGACCCCTTATATTAAATTTAGTTTTGTTACATTAAATTGTTACAAGAAAGAATTTAATCATTACATTAAATTGAGTTTTGTTACATTAAATCGTTATAAGAAGAAAGTTAATCGTTACCGCTACAATAAAATTAACTTTTATTACATTAAATCGTTACATTAAATTAGGTGTTGTTACATCAAATTATTACATTAAATTAGGGGTCTAGTTTTGGAACAGATTAATGAAAATAGGACTTTTATGAGATTTTTCTCATTATTTTATGGTGTGTTGTATATTATTTAATAACATAAAGTGATGTATAAAGTGTAAAAAGTACATTATGAGACTATAGATAAGTATTATCATTGTGGGTTAAAAGTATCATAAGATGAGTTGGAAGAAAGAAAAATATTAAAGTATAACTTATGATACTCAAAGTGAGTATCACAATTATAGATGCTCTAAGCTCTTCTTTTTTCTTTGGCCTAGTTTTGGGTTTCCATGGAAATTTCTTAGAACACTGCGAATAATGATTCACTTTTCCTTTTCCACTTTGATAATCCTGGTTCATAGTTGTTGTTTTTTTAATTATTTGATGCTATTGATTTCTTAAACTGGATCCACAACATACATGTGGCATTAGGTGCAAAAATCAAAATCGGTTTCATCAATGGCAATGCTGAAAACCAGTCAAAGTTCATGTCGATCTTCCTTATTAGATTCGCGCGTGCTATATGGTCCGCTGTTGAATCTTGAATTACATGATTCCCAGTATTTCTAGCACCTTCCTCTATGTCACGTCGGCAAAATACATGTGAAATGAACTTACTGAGAGGTATCCACAAACTAACCTTCCGCTTGTGTTTCAGTAGTGCATACAAGTTGTGAATTTGAAGCAAGTCAATCTCTCAATTACTGAGTATTATGGGAAGCTGAGAATCCTTTGGGGTGATATACAAAGTTTCGATCCATATCTTGAATGTGAGTGAGCATCTCGTAAGGATTGCTCTTGTGATCTGGTACATAGGTTGGCTTTTAGTAGAAAAAAAAACAGGTTATGGATTTTTTTAATGGGAATTAATGATGGTTTTGAACAGATTCAGAGTCACATAATCGGGATGGAACCTTTACCAACTGTGAATAAATCCTTTAATCTTGTACAACAAGTTAATAGTGAAGAAGTGATCTCATTTGTTTCCTTATCTCGAGCACCCATGGAATCTAGTGCTTTAGCTATTAGCCGCCAGCTTAGGGTTTGTTAGGTTTGAATATCTATAAACAAGTTTATTATTTATAAATATAATATTGATGATAAGTTTGTTTGATAAAAATTACTTTTTATAAAAAATCTGTATTTTTTTGATAGATTAGAATAAGAAAAATAAAATAAAAGATATTCTCTCTGTCCCTTAATATAAGATCTGTTTTTTTGGCGTTCACTGAAATTCTTTTTATTTTACAAAATTTTCATTTATAAACAACTTTTATCAGCTATTGTAGCCTCATCATAATTTCTAAAATCCAATAATACCCTCATACAACTCATAAACTTACCCCGTTTTTTTTACCTCTTACATACCTCATTTAACTCTTTCACATCCATCACATCACAAGACAACCCATTTTCTTTCTCTCATTTATTTCATCTCTCATATTTTTCTATCTCTCCCCCCTATTTTTTACTCTCTCTCGATTACCAATACACCATTATTACTTGATTGTACTTTGTACCATCCCCACTCCAACCTTTCCTTAATTTTCGATCTTTTTGCCAAATGGAAGATATTTTGGGGACAGAGGAAGTAATTGGTTACACGTTTTTCAAAAATAAGAAATGTACATTATAAAAATAAAGTAGTTATAAGTAACAAATAACAATAACCAAATAGAGCCTTAACCACCTTATCAAGGATGAATACAAGAAGCTTAAAATGCAAATGAAGTGTGATTTCTATAAGAAAATGGGTCATCTCACAGACTCTTCTTTTACGCTCCATGGTGTTCCTGACTCGTACAAGGGCCCTACAACTGTTAAAACCTTAGCGTGATTGCGTATGAGATACCTCTGGTGAAGTAGATAAAGCGATCTATACGAATAAATCTCTAGACGTGGAACTCCTCTTGTGTGGTGATTGTTATGGATCTTCGGAAAGAATGGATGGATCTGGCTTTCAAACCTGCAAAGTCAAGCCCGAGGAGATTGTACCCCGGATTTGACTCTCCGATGCTTAAGTCAGTGATTATCCGTGAGGGTTTAAAGAGGATTTGGGTAGAAAAGATGATTAGAGAAAGAGTTATTAGATCTCGCGTGTAGAGATTGTAGTCGACTACCTGGATCCTACTCGAAAAGGGGAGACTCTATTGAATGTCATAAACAACGTTGTTTGACCGTACAAACTTTTCTATAACGGTAAAAAGCTGCCAGAGAGAGAGACCTGCCACGCCACTGTGCGCTATATATAGCTTGTAAGGACGTATGCCCCTCTTGTTGTGCTTGGGGAGCATGCTACTCATGTTGGGATTTCCTAGGGCTTCTAGGCACCTTGGGCCATGCCTATACCTTGTCCCAAAGGATTTTATGTCTTACTCTGCAATCCGGATCTGTGGATACCTACCGTGGCTTGGCCGAGCCCAACATCCAACCCCTCGAGCCGTTGGCAAGCTTGTTTGGTAAGAGTTTGCCTAGACTTGGGGGCCCACACTTGGTGTTGACAAGCCACTTTCTATTCGAAATAGATTGCAAGAATACCCGAGTTAGCCATAGACGTACCCGAATCCCCTAGGTAGCCCCTTAAACACTATCGACTATCACAAACGGTTGTTTTCTCCTGAAATCGGTTAGACGACGTGGCTACTCGGTTCCCGGCTATCTTTCAAGCCTTTTTTATTTATTTGAAGTTCCCGCCTTCGTCTTGGTTTGAATTTTTTACTCGAGTAGGCGGTAACTGTAGTGGTTATGTCTTAGCATCGGTTCGTTTTTCGATGTGACGACACATTAAATGCACATCACGTTGGTCACTGGAACGGTGTCTGACACGGCCTCTGACGCTTGTTTGTGCGCTACGTGGCCTTTTGTGATTGATTGTCTGGCGATGATGATTTTTCCTATAAATTGAGCCTTGGTGGGCCGTTCTCAGACTCACCTTTGCTCATCTCTTTGTGAAAGAAAAACTCTCGTTCTCTTCTCTTCTCAGATCGTCGCTGATTGCTTTTGGATTGTCTATCACCGTCGTCATCATTGTCGCCTTAATTCTTACTCCTCTGTAATGGATCCTCCAACAGGTTAGTTCGTTCCTCTCCCCTCTATGTTTTGCATTTATTTGTGATTCTGGGAAGCTTTTCTCATTGGCGGCATGAGCTTTGTCGGCGGAATGCTTTTCCGGTGGTTTGCCCTATATGGGAGGGCTAGTCGTCTAATAGGATTTATTTTGTCTCTAGTGATAGGAGCCCCCTCCCCTGTATGGCTAGTCGTAAGGCATATTCAGGGAGCGTCATCCCCGCCGATCGGGGAAAGTTACCTGGTGGAAAGCCGACGTCATTGATGTTTTAGATTCTGAAGGAGATTGCTAACAAGTACTCATTCCCCAAAGGTACGACCTTGGCTTTTCCGGCTCCGAGTTCCCTTATAACTGACGACTTCTCCCCCTTCTTCCCGATCAGCGTGCAAGCCCTAGAGTCCGGCTTTAGGTTGCTGCTGACGAGTCTTGGTAAGGCGTGTTGCCGTCGATTGGGCGTCAACCCAGGTCAGTTACACCCAAATGTGTGGCGCTGAATCGTAGCCCACATGTTGAGGTGTTAGGAGCCGGGGGTCGAGGCTTCGTTTTCTGAGATCTCGAGCCTCCACTCGGCCAAGGAGGTGGGTTTGTACTACCTTCATCCCGGGGTTAAGACAAAGTGGAAGAACCCCGACCACTTTCCTGAATGGAGGGAGCAATGGCCGCTCGTTAGGCCTCCTATAGACTCCTTTATCCCTACATCTTTTGGTGCTGGTTTGGCCTAGAATCCTCCTTGGCTCGATCATACCGCAAAGGCTAGTCTACACGTGCGGTTTACTACGCTCCTAGCCTCTTCAGAGGTTGAGAGTTAGAGTAGGTAGTTTACCCATGAACTCTTCAAGGAGTTGGGCATTAGTCTTTCTCATTCGTCTATGCATAAGATTGATGTTTAAGTCTAGGCTCATATATATGTTTTGTTTTACTTGTGACTCTGACTTGTAACCTTCTTTCTCGCAGGCGATCAATTCTTACACCTCTTGTTTGATACTCAGAAACTCGACTCCTCCTACGAGGTTGAGATTGATAGGCGCGAGGGTTGTTAAACCGGGACGCCAAATGCGGCCTCTCTCCAAGCGTCGTCTACATCGCTTAGGATCAATGAGTCGGTTCCTATGGCTTCGGCTTATCTCCCCTCTACTCTTCCCTCTCCCAGGCTTGTCGTCAATCTCACTGGAAGTGACGACGAGGAGACGAAGGGCGATACCTCGTTGCATCATAGGGGTCAATCTGCACCTCGATCAGGGGAGGCACAAGGTGAAACTGTTGAAGTTGCCGACCCCGTGCCCGTGCCTGAGATGGCTACTGGAGAAGTGTCTACCTACGTCGCTGATGAGCGTATGCGTAAGTCCAAGTATAAGAGGGGTGAAGGCTCTGCTTCTCGGGCCGATTCCCCTCCTTCTCTGGAACGTTTCTTGGGGACAACTGACTTCTTCTACCGCCCGTCGAATGTCGATGTTGTCCTCGAACCAAATTGGTTGCCGGAGCCGATCCCTCAAATGATCGAAGTCGAGGAGGACGTGCTGGAGCTCATCTCTGCTCGGTCCCTTTCCTTGTCGGTGAGTCTCATTGTTTGTTTAGCTATCCATTTATTTGTTGCTTCATAGCTTACCTTAATTAATTTTTATACTTGTAGGTGGCGCGTATCAACAAGTTTCTTGGTGTTCGGGCTTCTTGCAAGGCGACCCTTGAGCAAGAGCTGAAAGAGGCGAAGGAGGCTTCCACCATCCTTATGGCTGAGCGCGAGGAGACTAGCAGCCTAATGGCCCGCCAAAAATATGACTATGACATGGCGATGGAGGAGGCGGCGAACCTCTTGCAGGTGAAGGAAAGTCTTTCTGCTCGCCTTGCCGAGGCCAAGCGAAAGTTGGGCGTGGAGTTCGAGCACTGTGAGCTCAGGGTTGCCGAGGCTACAAAGGAGCTCAATAAATTGAACGATGGGATGAAGGCACAACTAGCCGACTCGGAGGCGGCTCGGGACGCCATTGATGCGGCTAGGGAGAAGGCCGAGGAGGCTAGAGTTGCTGCCAAGAGTGATATGGAAGGTGTTGTTGCTCGAGCTGAACATGATGCCAAGGATGTGCATGTGGCTCAGTTCGTTGTTGGTAACCATATGTAGAGTTGGGTTACATACTACAACCTCTACCTAGCCGCCTTTATCCTTGAGTGCAATAAGAAGAATCATCCCAACTTTGTCTTCGAGGCCTCGACAATCAAGGAGTTCGAGTCCGTCCCTCTGTCGTACGTGTGTCCGGAACCTGGTACCTTTGCGGACGACGGTGCAGAGCCCCTTGATGCCTGAGACGTTCATGCGTTGAAGGTGGCAATGGAGTTACCTCCATGCTATTCTATTTCTATGCTTCCCAAGCCAACCCTACACCGTAAACGTCCAGAAACTACTACACCGAAGAGAGCCAGGGTGGTCGAAGACGACGTTCCACCCTCGCCCAAGAGGCCTTGTCCGGATACGGATCCCACCACCTAAGCCCTTAGCTTTTATTTTGTTTACATTTTGAGAATGTTTGAACTATATCACTGATCGGGTTTTGTAAAGATGTAGTTTACTGTAAACCAGTTTGCCCTGCCTAGGCGGTTGTAATTAAATGTGTTGCGTGATGCATGACTTTGCTTAATATGTTAGCTGTGATTGTTTGAAATTATATCCTCCCTGGTTAGGAGCGTTCTAAACAGATTTGTAACTTAAGTAAAACTAAGTCATCCATATGATAGAAACGGTTCTAAAGACGTTCTACATTTCGGCTAACGTACCCGTACTTTTAAATTAGATGTAATCGAAAAATCTAAAAACAACTTGATTAACAAACTTATCTTAGCCTGAATGGTAACTCTCGTCTAATTTTCAGCTTGATGTTAGCACATGTTGATTTGTATTGGAAGTTTCATCGACTTTGTATTATAGCTGTTGTGAAGGGAAGGCGTCCACTATTGGAACTTACAAGTGTTAGTACTTGAACACGTAGAGTGGGTGGTTTCATGTGGGTAGGAATGTACCTCTTGTGGCTTGCATATGATGCCAAGTCGTCTTTGTATGCGCTTACGGGGAAGCCCCCGACAATGCCTGTGTGTTCGAACGCGGTGGCGCATTATGGAGTCCACATAAAACCTTTCGAGTTGCGGAGGACGTCAAAAAATGGTAAGTTATGCTCGGCTAGTCTTGCACAGAAACGACTTAGATAGTTCACCTGGCCCAACAGCCGGTGTACTTCATTTATGCTACGTGGTGGAGAGACCTTAATCGTTGCCTTCACTTTATTATGGTTTACGTCTATGCCTCTGCCAGTGGTCATGAAACCCAAGAATTTCCCTTCGGTCACACCAAACACACACTTGTCAGGGTTGAGACACATGGCGTACTTCAGGAGAGAGCTGAACAGATCTGCCAGATCGGCTACATGAACGAACCGGTGCTTGCTTTTGACGACTATATCGTTGACGTAGGCCTCTACTGTCTTGCCTAGCTGGGCGGAATATAAGGTCCATCAATCTCTAGAATGTGGCCCTTGCATTTTTAGCCCGAATGGCATGACCTTGTAACAAAAGGTCCCCTTGTCGGTGATGAAAGCAGTGTGCTCGGCATCGGTCGGGTTCATTATCACCTGGTTGTACAAGGAATACGCATCGAGGAAGCTCAGGGCTTCGTGCCGGGCTGTAGAGTCGACTACTTGGTCAATAGCGGGTAACGGGTAGTTGTCTTTTGGACATGCATTGTTGAGATCTGTGAAGTCGACGAACATTCACCACTTCCTATTTGGTTTGGGTACCATGACCATGTTGGATAGCCACATTGGGTATTGGACAGGTTCTACGAATCCAGCCTTGAGCAGTTTGGCTAACTCATCTCTGGTTGCCATGTTCTTTTCGCCAACATGCTTACGCATGCGTTGTCTTTTCGGCTGGACACTAGAGGCAATGGCTAGAGAATGCATCATGACCTGGGGGGTAATCCTTTTAAGTCCTTTGGGGTCTATGCAAAGATCTCCCATAAGCTCCCTAACAGGGCTTTGATGGCGCCGTCTACGT
>NW_027370085.1:0-38378 GCF_046119375.1 Phyllobates terribilis
TTTTGACTAACAAAGTTTAAGTCTTGACAAGTTACCTTGACTTGTTTTTGTCAGTTTCTACCGTCAAGTTTCCAAGTTCCCACGTTGATGTTCATGCTAGTGGTTTTCATGAATGACCTAACTAACATAATAGGTGAATTGATTTCATTGGCAACTTCTAAGACACAGAAGTATATTGTAAACTTGAATCTCTCCACCCCTACTAACACATCCCGAACTACATCTTTCAGGTGGACGAAGGTTCCATCCGCTAGTCGTACTTGTAGATCGGTGCTTTGTAGCGGTGCTAGACTCAAGGAGTCGTATATATTGGAGGGAATGACATTGATTGATGCTCCTAGATCAAGCATGGGTTTTTTGATGAACTTCAGACCAAGTGTGCATGGGATAAAGTATTTTCCCGGATCATCACACTTTAATGGAAGTCCTTCTTTTAGCTTAGCTGCCTTTGATCTCTTGTCCCTCTCTTTCTCCATGCTCTTGCCAAATGGAGCCTTCTTCATTTCTTCTAGCCTCTCCTTCATATACTCATCCGCTTCCATCTTATAGTATATCTAATATGCGTCTTCGAAGCAACGAGGTATGGCTTGGGGCTCTTCTGAAGTGGCACTCTTAAGGAACTCGACGGGGGTGTGGAATCAATGGAGACGAGGCATGGTTTTAAGGACGCGGGATGCGTCGGATTTGGTGGTTTAAAACTGATAGGAGCTTATTATATGGTGTTAACTAGAACTATTAGCTTAGGATTAGTGGTGTTTAGGTGCTTACTGAGTGGTATTCAAGGAATCCGGTATGGCGTTCATTTATGGATTTGCGGGATGCTCATAAGCGATTTTTTGTGGTTTTATTATGGAGATCCCGTTTGTACTCACTTTTAGTGCATTTGGGACGGAGATAGAGAGAAGGATACCACGCCTACACCCATGGAGAAGCCTAGAGGCGAAACCGAGATGCTTCGAAGCTTATAGAAGACCGAAGACCAGTTCGAGAGAAGGCCTCACGATCGAGAGGAGGTGTCACGACCGAGAGCCAGCCGAGAAGATGTCTCTACCGAGACCCCGATGTCGCGATCGAGACTTAGCCTCAGTAGACATGTCTCGACTGAGACCATCCTGTCGCGATCGAGACTTATGCCGACTCTACGAACTGGAGCCAGATCGCGATCGCAACCCACATGTCTCGATCGTGACCCACATGTCTCGATCGTGACCACGGACACGGACCGACCCAAAACGAAGTTTTAAGTCCGAGATTCTGATTTGTTTTGCCCTATTTTATTATTTCTTTTGAGTTATTTAATTTCCCTTTCACTAGGAACTATATAAATCCTTAGATATTAGGTTAGAGGAGACTTTTATTCAATTTCACAACTCATCCTTAGAAATTCAGTAGCCAAGAAGAAAGCTTCCACCTCTGTGCCACTTTCACCTTCATCCCTGGTTAGTTTCATCCATAATTATGTATTGCTTTCAATTGGCTATGTCTGGATAAGATCCTACTAGTTCACTCTTAGGTTGAAGCCATTATTCTAGGATATGTTTGTGAGAATTCTTATGTTTATGTTCTAATAATAATTTCAGCATTGTTTTATGATCTCTTGTGCTTTATTGTCTATTGATTGATCTTGATTTGATCTAGGTGTACAACTAGGTTAATTATTATTCATTCATATTGCTAGGCTTGATAATTCGATTTGAAAAGTCTTGTCTTTTAGGTTGCAATCTTAATTAGCATAGACTATTTGCGAGTGCTTATTTTGTAGAGATTATAAACCTATGTCGAGTATCGGTGATTTACCAATGGTATTGCATAGGCCTACTTATCTTTGATCTTTAAGCTGTTGTGCTTTTGAACCTTAGGATTTCTTTGGTTATTACATACAACAAGGGTTTCTAGGACTATATGGACTAGTTGCTAATCACGAACAAAGAGTAGGACAACTGGATTAGATAATTAAGAATATAGGATTAATAGAATTCAATGATCAACATTCTATAAGAATAATGCACTGATACTAAAAGAGTGAGCTTTCCATCATAATAGTTTACAAATCCAACATTTACCGTTTTATTATTGCTAGTTTAGATTACAACATTCAAAACCCCCCTAGTTACTACTAGGTAACACGAAAAAAATAGACTATCGTTGTGGCTCTCTTGAGATTCGACTCCGACTTACCACTTTACTAGTGGATTGTTTAGTTGGATTATCTTTGATAGGAACAACGACCGTTTCACGCCTGTCAAATTTTGGCACCGTTGTCGTGGAGCCAACTGTTATAGCTTGTTTCTTTTTGTGTCACCTTGGTATGGACCCATCTTATGGTCCACACTCGCGCCACTAATTTAGATTTGCTTGATTTCATTCCAGAGATAGAGCGGATGCATCTACGCAATCTGCGAGAATCTCTACAAATTCTAGTGATTGAATCAATGGCTGCCAGAACGTTGCGAGAGCTTACAGACCCAGATCTGACGCAACAATACTTAGGAGTGACGGTGCCTGCCCTGAATGTCGGCGTCACGTTTGAACTTAAGACCGGATTCATCAATTTGCTACCAAAGTTTCATGGCCTGGTTGGGGAAGACCTGATTATGCACCTTAGTGAGTTCCACGACATCTGCAGCTGCAGTAAGCCGAGTAACGTCACCGATGAGCAAATTAAGATGAGAGCTTTTGATCTTACGCTGAAAGACAGCGCGCGTCAATGGTATTATTTGCTACCCACCGGAAGTATCGACACTTGGGAGAAACTTCACAAAGCTTTCCTTAGTAAGTATTTCCCGTCCAAGAAGGCGGTTGCGTTGAAGAGAGCTATTGCAATGGTGGAGCAGCAGGACGCTGAGACGATGTATGACTACATAGAAAGATTTGCAAGACTATGTGCTAGCTGCCCATTCCATGGGTTTGAGGAGAAAGATTTGGTGACCCACCTTTACAATGGGTTACTTGATGACAAAAGGAGGCTAGTAGACGCTGCGTGTAATGGGAGTGTGCTGAATTTGACTCCCGCCGAAGCTAGAGCCCGACTAAATGAGATTGCTGAGGGAACGAGGAGTTTTGGAAGGACGTACATGAGGAAAGTAGTAAACGCTGTGGATTCCGGAGAGCCCGGATGGAAGAGTGAGATAGCTGAACTAAAAAGTATGATCAAGAACATCGCCATCGGAACTCAGAAACCGGCAAGACTATGCGGAATTTGTGCGGACGAGAGCAATCTCACCGACATGTGCCCGCAACTCCAGGACCAAACTGTCACTGAAGTACATGCTGTAGGAGGTTCCAGACCTCCTAGACCTCGGTTTGAGAACAACAACAACTACAATCAGCGAGAGAATAACAACTACAATCCGAGAGGTAACGATCATCCTGCTTTTAGATGGGGCGACTCGGCTGGGGCACAGAATCGACAATATCCATACAACAACCAGTACCGCACTCCATATCAACCGAAATCCGATGAACCATCTATGAAGGAAATGCTCGAGTCCTTGACTAAACACTTCACCGCCCATGTTCAAACAACCGAGTCCAGCATAAGAAACCTAGAGAAACAGGCCGCACAAATAGCGGAGGCGGTAAACAACTTGCAACAGCAGAATTCGGGAAAGCTACCATCGCAGATTGTCGCAACTCCGAGGGAGAACGTAAGTTTCATCATGATACGAGGTGGACATTCACTTGATGAAAAGGTAGAGGAAGAGATGCTGAAAACGGTTCCTGAGCTGATATCTCAACCGAGACAGGAAAGTCGCGACCGAGACTTGGCCCCAGTAGATGTCGCGATCGCGACATGTATGTCTCGACCGAGATGACGGTAGCTGAGTTTCTGAAAATTTGATCGACAAGGATCTCGACCGCGACACAACATCTCTACCGCGACTTGGCTCCAGTTCATCCAAGATCGACCGCGACCGTACATCTCGACCGCTACTAAATGTCGATGTCCGCGACTACAAGGAGATTTTCAAAATTCTTGGTAAGTGTAAAGTGAATATCCGTCTGCTCGAACTCGTCAAGAATGTCCCTTGCTACGCTAAACATTTGAAAGAACTCTGCACTAAGAAGAGAAGTGAGAAGCTAAAAAGGAAGGCAGAAAGTCCAAGTTAGCAAAAGAGTTTCGGCGGCCATCGAACGAAAGATAGCTGCCAAGCGCTCAGACCCAGGGATGGTGAGTATCCCATGCACTATAGGGAATACAAAAATCGATAAGGCCATGCTAGATCTAGGAGCATCTATTAATTTTTTACATTACTCGTTGTATAAATCATTAGAACTAGGATCTATGAGTAGGACAGGGACCGTGCTTCAGTTAGCTGACGAGTCTACAATTTACCCGAAAGGGTTGGTCGAAGATGTGTTGGTTATGGTTGAGGACCTTATATTCCCTGCAGATTTTTATGTACTAGATGGTGTTCATGATACGCAAGTTGTACCTGTCCTACTAGGTAGACCCTTTATGAGGACTTCTAAAACAAAACTAGACCTAGATACCGGGGCGCTTACGCTCGAGTTGGACGGGGATTTGGTCAATTTTAATATATATGAGACTACGAAAAAATCCTTGGATGATGGCTCGGTATTCTGTATTATGGATGTTATCGAACCCTCCAAACTAGGCTCGCATGTTGTTTTCGGCAGTAGCCCCACCTCACTAACCACACAGGGAAAGAAACGTGCTAAAGCTGTTGTGCAGGGTACGAAAAAGGCGAAAACAAAGCCCAAGGGTAAGTCTAAGTGTGGGGAGAGTAAGGAGCAAAGGAAGCCCAAGCAAAAATGGGTGGTCAAGGAAGAGAACGGTCTAAGGTTCAAACCTTTCCATCCATGGTTCAACAAGATGCTGTTAGATGACGCGATCCGGAAGGGATCGAAAAACAATGATTGAGTCATACTACGTCGTGCCGCGACGTTAACTAAGGCCTTGTCGGGAGGCAACCCGAGGGATTTATACTAACGTTAATCCCATTATTTTGTTTTGTTTTAATGTTTTTGTTTCAAGAAAAATCACGGGAATATCATGTAGGAAGCAATCGGAGAATAAAAATGCCGAATCGTCTTCAGCTACACAGGTCGCCATCGCGACCCCCGTTAAATTTGTTTATTTTATTTTTCCCTTTTCCACTTCAACTCCTCTCCCCATACTTTTCCCTACCCCCTTTTCCATTTTCGGTCGGCCCTAGCTCCACAATCTCGACCGAGACACTCCTCACCCCCTTTCTTCTTCTTCCCCAAACACCAAATCCTCCATTACTCCACCAAAGCTCAAGCTTTTTACCTCCATTCCACTCCAAATCTCCATCTACACTCCCTCACCATCACTCTCTCCATTAATCTCTCCCAATTTCATCACAAATCCATCAAATCTCTCAAGAACCCTAACCCCCAATTTCCTCAAATCTCCTCCAAATCAAGTTTTTCCTCCACTAAATCGACACCACAAGACCGGATTCGTGCCCTACATTCCATATCTGAGGCGGTGTTCGAAGAGGAGGACGAACGGAGCCACCACGTGAGATCAAAAAGGAATAACATGGCCTAAAATTCACGCGTCTCGACCGCGACTGCCAGGTCTCTATCGCGACTTCAGCCCAGAAACGACCTGCCCGAGTACTCCAAATCGCGATCGCGACACCCAGTCACGATTGATAATTCACCCCAGTTGAGACGTCTCGATCGCGACTTCCACTTCTCGACCGCGAATTCGTCTCAGTAGAGCCATCTCGACTGCGACATTTCCCTCTCCATCGCGACATCGACGCAGTTTTGTGAATCCAGGTATCTTCGAGGGGTCAAACTTGTTCATTCGTGGCTGTGACCACTCTATTGTGCTGCGATTGTGCTGTGTTTGTGTGAAATGGCTTCTAAGAGACAGAGGAGAACCGCCAATAAACTAGATCATATTGTAAACAACAAGGCTGTTGTCCAGACTCGGTTTTCGGACATGAGTTTACGGCACAACATGAAGTTGAATGAGGTGACAAAGAGCATGTTCACCAAGGCTGGTTTAGGCGGATTTCTAGGGCTAAGTGCGCCCACCTTCCCGAACTTCACTCGGGAATTTCTGAGAACGTTAACTGTTTGTCAAGACGAATGCACCGACGAAGTAGTATCCATTCAATGGCTGTCAAACAAAAGAAAGTGGATGCTTACTCATGACCAGATAGCCCACCACTGACACGTCGGTTGCTTTCCCACCATGACGCTTCAACCACAAGGTGGTGGCGATGTGCTTTTTGAACAAGGCTGAGAACAATAAGATCTCGGTCAACCAACTGTTTGTTATGTACGCATTCTACTATGAGTGAGAGTTCTACGTTCCTGATTGGCCGACCCAGTTCGTGCGCGCCTACCAAGAGTCGTGGAAGGCACAGTTCGACGACATTGCTGTAGGGGGGATGATCACTCCCCTTGCCATTGAAGCTGGCTGTCCCCTAACGCGATCAGCCCATCTGAGGGAGTTACCTGTACGACGAGCAGTGGTGTCAACGAAACATATGGCTGCGGAGAGATGGAGTGGATCTCACATACTTATTCGGGCGAGGCTTCCAGATCAGATTCCCGCACAAGGAGCCCGTCGTTTTCGGTTCATGGTCTGACATGTACATCCCACCAGGCGTCGTCCCATCAGATCAGCATTTTCCTATCCCTGGCCCAGGTCCAGCTCCAGCTCCTACATATACACCCGCCCCTCCATTTGTCCCCGCGCCTGAGCAACCACATTCGTACTCCGACGCTGGTGCGAGCGATTCTGGATCCCAGAGCTACTCAAATGAGACGTACTGGCGGATGCATATGGCTCACCAGATGATCCAGTTGACGGCGGAGCTGGGGGAGATGCGGACGACGACACAAGCGATCTACCGGAACCAGGAGGCGTTCTAGGCTGAGATGTCGAGCTTACGGGAGAAGATCTGCCGCGACCAGGAGTAGCAGCAGCAGTAGTGGGTGTCCCAGAGGCAGCAGTGGGAGCAGTTCAGAGCCGCCTACCCCGATCCAGCACCAGGCGATGATGAGGATGACTATGACGACGACGACGATGAGGCCACCGACAATGACGGAGATGATGATGATGATGCTGAGGAGTGATTGTGGTACCTTCTCCCTCTTCCCTTTTTATGATGTCCTCTTTTGCTGCATTGAGGACAATGCGCTATTCAAGTGTGGGGAGAGGAGTTGACGTACCGAGGAGGTTTATGGTGTTGTTTTTGAATTTCTCTTGTTATTCCGCTGACTTTCTTTATATTTTTTTAGAGTCTCTGCTAAACTGTTCTAGTTGTTTTTCGATGGAGTCTGTATCGGATTTATATTGCTTGAACTTTTGCATCGTTTTATTTTTTAAAAAAAATTAGAAAAACCCATGGAGAGTAAAAAAGAAATGGATCGAAAAGGGGGGCTCCAACAAAAATAAATCAGAAAAAATTAAATTTTTTTTTAAAAAGAATAAAAACCAGGCAAGTAAGAATTGAATAAAAAGGAAAAAGTTGGTGCCTGAAAATAAAAATAGAAAAGAAAAGAAAAAATTCTACCACTTAGAATTTTGGTGAAAACCCGAAAGGGCGCCGGATTTACTTTGCTTTGTGATTGATTTTATTGATTGCATATCTATTGGCGTCGGAGACATAAGAAGGGAGTTAAAGGATGTCTCGGGTTCTAGTATTCACCAAGGAGAGATAAGGAGTTAGTTTTGGCCTTTTATCTCTTTATTTATGAGCTTTTTGTTATCCGCACCTTGCATGCTTACCATTCCACTAGTTCATTAGTTTTGCTACATATTATTGGCGGTTGTGTTAGATTCTAGGATTAGATTTATATTTCTTGGAGTTTGATGCATTTTGTTGTGGTTGTACTATGCAGATTTTTGAATTAGGATTGGTGGTTGTGATTTGTGGATTTATTATATTATCTAGTGGTTTAGGACATTACTCGAAGAGGAGGAAAAAGAAGTGTATAAGCGAGTGGGAGACTCGATTCTATATTTATTATGTTATATTTATGTACCCTTACCCTTAGAGGAGATTAGGAATTCCACATGTGCTTAAACGCACACCACTTTGTCCGATTATTACTATTATATTGGAGTGGTGACATATGAAGTGGAGAAATAAGGAGGGTTTTGGGTAGGACATCTCAGAGACATAAGAAGATATATCGGAGTTAGGTTAGTGCTCGATACACTTGGAGTTTGAAGTATAGTCGCTAGCAAACTTTCTCTACACTTACTGTAGACCTTTGTGCTTTTAGGAGGAGTGAGTTTTATTTTGCTTACTCGAGGATGAGCAAGGTTTAAGTGTAGGGAGGTTTGATAGGATCTTATTATATGGTGTTAACTAGCGACGATTAGATTAGGATTAGTGGTGTTTAGGTGCTAATTGAGTGGTATTCCCGGAATCCGGTATGGTGTTCATTTATGGATTTGCGGGATGCTCATAAGAGGTATTTTGTAGTTTTATTATGGAGATCCCGTTTGTACTCACTTTTAGTGCATTTGGGACGGATCTAGAGAGAAGGATACCACCCCTACACCCATGGAGAAGCCTAGAGGCGAAGCTGAGCTGCCTCGAAGCTTATAGAAGACCAACGACCAGTTCGAGAGAAGGCCTCATGACCGAGAGGAGGTGTCATGACCGAGAGCCAGCCACAGAGAAGATGTCTCGACCGAGACCCTGATGTCGCGATTGAGACTTAGCCTCAGTAGACATGTCTCGATCGAGACCATCCTGTCGCAATCGAGACTTGTTCCGACTCTAAGAACTGGAGCCAGATCGCGATCGTGACCTACATGTCTCGATCGCGACCACGGAAACGTACCGGCCAAAAACGAAGATTTAAGTCCGAGATTTTGATTTGTTTTTCCCAATTTTATTATTTCTTTTGAGTTATTATATTTCCATTTCACTAGGAACTATATAAACCCTTAATTATTAGGTTAGAGGAGACTTTTGTTCAATTTCACAACTCATCCTTAGAAATTCAGCAGCCAAGAAGAAAGCTTCCACCGTTGTGCCACTTTCACCTTCATCCTGGTTAGTTTCATCCATAATTATGTATTGCTTTTAATTGGCTATGTCTGGCTAAGATCCTATTAGTTCACTCTTAGGTTGAAGCCATTATTCTAGGATATGTTTGTAAAAATTCTTATGTTTATGTTCTAATAATAATTTCAGCATTGTTTTATGATCTCTTGTGCTTTATTGTCTATTGATTGATCTTGATTTGATCTAGGTGTACAACTAGGTTGATTATTATTCATACATATTGCTAGGCTTGATAATTCGATTTGAAAAGTCTTGTCTTTTAGGTAGCAATCAGAATTAGCATAGACTATTTGCGAGTGCTTATTTTGTAGAGATTATAAACCTATGTCGAGTATCAGTGATTTGCCAATGGTATTTCATAGGCCTACTTATCTTTTATCGTTATATTGTTGTGCTTTTGAACCTTAGGATTTCTTTCGTTATTGCTTACAACAAGGGTTTCTAGGACTATTTGGACTAGTTGCTAATTATGAACAAAGAGTACGACAACTGGATTAGATAATTAAGAATATAGGATTAATAGAATTCAATGATCAACATTCCATAAGAATAATGAGATGATACTGAAAGAGTGAGCTTTCCATCATAATAGTTTACAATTCCAACATTTACCGTTTTATTATTGCTAGTTTAGATTACAACATTCAAAACCCCCCTAGTTACTACTAGGTAACATAGAAGAAATAGACTATCGTTATGGCTCTCTTGGGATTCGACTCCGACTTACCTCTTTATTAGTGGATTTTTTAGTTGGATTATCTTTGATAGGAACAACGACCATTTTATGCCTGTCAAAAACCTACTTTCTTTGACAGATCTCCCGCCGTGTCGCACGGTTTTTTGGCCACGAGACACGCCGGAGACGAGACACCAAAATCTTCTTTTTCCACTAGACTCGAGGCTGCTGAGCATGGGTTTTAGGTCACAGAGTGTGTTGAGACTTCTGGTGCTTCTCTTCGTCCTTCGTATTCATTTGTAAAATTTTAGAGAATAGCTCGGACACCTTGGCACGGGCCGCAGTGTAAAAGGCGCAGGGGGAGGCGTACATGATTTTTAGTTTTCCCGTGGGGATTCACTAGTGATAGATTCTATGTCTATGGATTCTCCCAAATCTGCAGTTTCAAACATAAAACTGAAGTTTCCTTTAGGGTTTACCTCTTTGTTCAAAAAAAGACGTGCGGAATCTCCCAAATATGCAGTTTCAAACACAAAAATGAAGTTTCCTTTAGGGTTTATCTCTTTGTTCAAAGAAAGACATGCTTCATCAAACATGATTATCACCGGGTCTAGAAGACCATGATAGAGACTGTTCATCAAGTCTCTTTGCTCCATTGATGTTGTGGACAACCTGCGATCAGTTTGTTGAATCGCTCATATGATAGATTGTCGCTTCTTTCTCTTGTTGTACAATAGTAAGCTCTCTCCCGAGATTGTTGACCTTCTTCACTAGGAATTATTTATGTAGGAATGCCTTCCGCATGTCCGCCCACAATCTTGTAGTACGAGCTGGTAGATAGTAGTAAACTTATCAACGCTATCCTTTGTCAAGAAATGAAATGTTCTCATCATGATTTGATCATCTATGACTCCCCTGGGCCTCATGCTTGCGCGTATAGTTTAAAATTCGCCTAGATGCTTGATGTTATCTTCTGCACTTTGTCCGTGAAACTTGAGCAAAAGATTGAACTAGCCCAAATTTCAATTCAAAATTCGTGCCTTCCGACAGTCTTGACAAGACACCTGTGATCGGTTGTGGAGCAAGGTGTTACTAGGACAGTTCCCTCATCGTCATGTTCAATAGCCGTGCAACTTTGGATGCGTCTCTCTGTTGGAGTGCAACATTGGTTGCTACTTCTATTGTTACGGTGTCTGCCATGGATTTTTGAAACTTATTTTTCCTTGGCTTCCGCTCGATTTTTGCATAAGGCTCAAACAAAGGATTATTCTGAGATCTTGTGGTGCATGTCATAAGATGGACCCACACCGTCTAACCTAATGCTTTAAGCTTTTCTCGACAACGGAGCCAAATTTGACGTGCTGTCATTACTCACTTTCAAGATTACTTTTTTTCCTTCTAAGCAACCAGTTACACAAGTAAATGATAAGCAAGATCCGAACCAACAGAGAAAATGATTTATTATTACAACTTAGGTTTTGTAGAAATTAACCTAAAAGTTATTTGAAAGATGTATGTGATTATTGTTTGGGTTGGTTGTTCCTCTTTTCTAACCCACTTATAATATTCATTGCAGTTCAAATCATCTTATTCTTTTCCACCTATTCACATTAATTCTTATTCATGTAAAACACGTTTGATACCTAGGATATGCATAGTTAGAACGAGCCGCCACCAGGAGTCTACAAATCTTATTCCTTGAGATGACCTAAGCTCATCGGCGTCTACCAATCTCAACAATTAAGACGAGCCAATAGGTGTGTCTATAAAATCCCGACTACGTGGTTTGTGTCCACCTTTAACAAATTACCATAACCAGACTAGAAACAAATAAAGATTTTTCCTAATAAGTGTTTATTCCAATAATCATGATATTTAGGTTGTCAAGCTAACCTAATTATACAAAGCAATGAAATTAAGAATATGGAACCAATCACATCAACATAGTACGAACTGACAATGAATAGAAGAATACTTATTAGATTGAAAATTTAGTTATAAACTTCATAACAAAAGAGAAATAATCTTGAGGAGCTTAGATCCTCAAGCTAACTATTAAATAAAAAGGAAAAAAAAATGAACAAAAGCAAATCCAAACAAATCTAAGCCAACCTAGTTCGTATGGAGAAGAGATCCTTATGTAGGAGACTCAATTTAACCTAATTCTACCAGGCAAAAATCGAAACAAATCTAACTTAAAAATCCTAACAACTAACTGATTAGACAATCCTTCGAAGGTGAATCGGAAATCTTGAGATATGATGGCAACGCGGGACGCGATAGGTGATCCTCCACGTGGACAAAGGCTAAATCCAAGCCAGTCTCTTGGGTGCAGGGTGCGGCGTAAAAGGCACGACTGCGGCCTTCTCTCTGGCAATGCTTCTCTATTGTGAGCTACAGTTTAACTAAGTGTGTGGAAAACCTTCTATTTGTAGCTTTATGTTCATCTTGACTCTTTTCTTCTTTAATTGTGTGTAATAATCCTTGAATATGAAATCTTCTCTTCTCTGAATCGCCTGATCACAACTTACTAATGTGACTCAAAACATCTCTATATGTGTGCTAAATCTCGTGAATTGAACCATCATGATTCGCTCGTATCAAGGCCCTTTTATGAATATATATTTTGCATGCACTTTTAGAACATAAGTATGCACTTTTAGCATATAACCATGCAGTTTTTGTACATAAGCATGCACTCCCAACGCATAAACTTGCATTTGATTTTACATGCATTGTCAGCTGAACTTGAATGCATTTTAAAAAATAAGCTTGCATTTTCAACATACATAACTATATTTTCAATACACAGGCATGCACCTTTATCACATGTACTTTCAAAACATAAGCATGCATTTTTCAACTCATAAACATTTAAGTTTAATATATAATATTGCACATAATCGTTGAAGCGAACAAAAGCGCTGGCACATGCAAAGTTTTCGACATAGGTAATACGTCCAATTAATTATCCTAACTAATCTATAAATCCTAATAAATCAGGAATATAGTGCAAGTAGAGCCGAATCTACAAGAGACTATCAACTTGTAGTCAGTTTCTACTAGTCAAATCAATATATAAAAGTGGTTTTTTGTGATTTATAATTCTAATAGAGTGGTAAAACAAATTATCAATATATAGTAAAAGGTCGTAGTAAAGATGCGTATCGTTATTCAATAGAAATATTGATCAAAGAAATCTAGGATGAATCTGCAAATTGTTCCTATTCTTATACAAAATTAACTAGTATCTCAAATAATGTATACTAATCATGTCCTAATTAGTTAACCATGACAAACACCTATGATTTAAACTAAAGGAGGCATGAATGCAAAGAAAATCAGGGTACAAAAATAGCAAAGTGGCTATCCTATAATGCAATTCTCTACATATAAATTCTAGTTCAAACAAAATCTAAAACTATATGCTTGCTTCAAAGAACTAGAATGTGACAAACAAAATAATCTATCCTAGAAGTATGAAATAATTAATTCAATCCTAGGTGATCAATTTAGAATCCAACTAACATTCATTCAACAATCCAACACAAGAGAAAAGCATACAACTTTTTGCATAAGAATAATCTGGAAAATCTCACAACAAATACCAATTGAATATCTTTACTAAGAGATTAGAGTTTAGTTACTTATACCGAATAAAAACAAGAAATGCTTGTATGAAACTTGAAGAATTCAATAAAAAAGTCACATAAACTCTCAAAAAATGAAAGATAGAAAAGTACGATGAATCAAAATAATAACTCTTGATAGATCCCTAAAAATTAAGATAAGAGTATACTTAAATAGCCATTAAGTTAATCCTAGATTCTATATCTATAGGATAATAATAAAATGATAGAAAAAACGAATCCAGACTAACAACATCTTAACCAACTAATTCACAAAAAATACTCTATCTGTCCCATTATATAGATCTCGTATTCCATTTTCAGCGTCTTAAAATATAAATTCCACTTTCCATTTTAAGAAATTTTTTATACCCAATTTAACTACTCCCAATAAAAATTTACACTTCCCAAGTCACTTTTCCACACACTCTCTCTTCATTGAATCACCCCCTCTTCTTCTTCTCTCTATCTCTCTCCTCTAATTATTTTCATTTTCACTTTCCTCTCTCCTCTTCACTTTCTTTTTCTCCTTTCCTTGATTTGTCTCGACAATCCCAAACAAGATCTATATAAGGGGACGAAGGTAGTAGAGAATAACAGAAATCCCGTCTAGAAAATAAGACGATCGGCGTGAACCAGTGTGTATTCGACGACCGCCTCCGTTTCCATTTGGGAAACTCTAGTAACTCTATTAGTGGGCACCGAAAGTGGATAGGGGGTGCTATCGACATATTAGCTAATACTCCTCCAGCTCCTTCAACATCATCTTGATTGTCAACGTCGCACATCTCCTCCTCTTCTCTTCTCTTCATAAACCTCCAATAAGTAGCATAAATAAGGTATATATGGTCGTAAAGTAATACGCACCAAATACACTATATTACAACTCAATACAACAGTAAATATATGCTAATTCTATGCTCTTATATCCGTCATACATGTGTACGTCAAGCATGCACTTTCAATACATAAGCATACACTTTTAACACATGCATTTTCAACACGTAAGCATGCATTTTGAACTCATAAACATTCACTTTTAATATATGCATATGCTCTTTCAAAACACAAGAAATCATGCACTGTCAATACATTAGCATGCATTTTCAATACATGAGCATGCACTTTTAACACATGCTCTTTCTACACGTAAGGATGCATTTTCAATACATGTGCATTCTCTAGATATAACAATACAATATTCAGGTGGCTGTCTAATGGAAGTGGTGGTCCGGTAGTGGCGGTTCGACGGTGGTTCGATGCAGGCAGTGTCGGTGCTCCGACAGTCCGTGAGGTGCTCCGGTGGTTGACCAACTATCAAATATTGAAAGTGCATGCTTATATATTAAAAGTGCATTTTTTTGTGTTGAAAATAATACTTATGTATTGAAAGTGAATTGTTAAAGTTGCAGGCTTATGTATTAAACGTGTAGCCATATGTGTTGAAATACATTCTTATTTTTGAAATGAATTCAAGTTCAAATAAAAATGCATGTAAAATCAAATGTAAGTTTATGAGGCTGAGAGTGCATGCTTATGTACGAAAAGTGCATGGTTACGTGCTAAAAGTCCATGCTAATGTGTATGTGTGAAAAAGTACATCGAACTATGCATCCACAAAAGGGTATCCGACCTCTAGTTTTTTTGGCATGCATAAAATGACATCTGGTTTGCTTTTTTTTATTGGAATGCATAAAACGGCCTCCGACTTGCAATTTTTTGAATTGATCTAACAATCTAAATTTATTCTCATTTTACAACATAAATCCCCAATTCACGCGACTCTTTTCTTTTTCTTATTCGTCATACTATTCCCTTTCTTATCTTACCATTCACTCAATTCTAAATAATATATTAAAAAAGCTCCCACAACTTTAAAAAACCAAAGTGTGTAAAATAATTATCACTTAATCTAATTTATTATAGATTTAGTGTATTTATAAGATTAGTATTTATTTAGTTTGATGGAATTATATTTGTATGAGAAAATTATTGGAAACATGTAGGTTTTAAAAATTCTATGAACGGATCAAGTAGCTTGAATCGGCTATCTCTTATAAAAGAGTAGCTCGATCAACTCGCTTAAGTGTTTTAAAGATATGAAAGTTGAAAACATGTTTAAGCTACTCTAATTTCCAAGATAAATACAACAAGCTAGTAAGCTAGCGTGTTATAGTTGCGGAAGAGGAGATTATCTACAATACTTTGAACTTAACACTGTTAGATGATAAGCTCGGCTCAAATGCACAGATCTTCCCAAGGTGAGAACACTAAACTTCTACTAAGATCGGGATAAAACTCACCACTAACTAGATTATATTAATCAATAGTAATTACAACAATTTGTAACACACTTTCTCGACACAATATGCGTTTAGCTCAATACAAGTGGTCCTTTCCACTCTCAAGGTGATTTAGACAACGCACTAACCTCATGTGACCTTGGCTAAGAGTAGCTTTTCTCTAGCTAACATTCTTACCAATCGATCTTACTTTCTCCTCTCAGCAAAGGAGTCTTGCCCTAAGCACTCAGCCCTCTAGCTTTCTCTCTAAAGCCTTTAGCTCTCGTTTTCTCTTCTCAGCTCGTGTGTCTAACATCACCTATTGCACATATTTATACCATTCATAAACTTATTCTCCAAGTAAAAAAAATCTATAATCTATCGCAATGAAGATGTCCAGGTTGACAATCCGTGTGACCGATCCATCCCTGGAGCGCATCAACGATTCCACACGAATTTATGCTTCTTCTCTTGAGTAACTGTTTTTTCCATGTTGGAAATCCTCTCCATACCACTTACGCTTACTTCATTCATCCAGCTTGGCTATCCCCGTTCATCACTATCCATAGGTAGAAATCGCACATTCCCCTATCCTTAGCTTCTCGTCCTCCCATTTACTTTCAAATTCACTACGCGCTGGTGCATGATTCCTTGGTAGGACTCTTTCTTTGGCAATTGATCACTTGTACACTCTCTTTGAGTTTGAAGCACGATCCACTATCTCGCAAGGACTCTCTTCTCTTTAGCTAGTCCTTCCATATTCATAAACTCATCACCTGGGTCTTTATTTTCTTCTTTTATTTCTTCAACACTGCCTTGACGAGACTCGTTTTCCCCTCTAGGATTCAAGCTAGTCTCTACATGGACTAAGCTAGCCCGCTTGTGTCAAAACTACTCTCCTAACTCCTCGATCTATTCATGAAAAGCTTATCACACACAATGAATATCAAATACTTATGTTTATCATCATCAATACTAGAGAAATGATTGAGCTATCTAGTTACACACTCTAGCTTAATCTAACAATTTCCCCTTTTTTGATGATGACAAACACTTAAACATTAAAGCACAATATATTTCAAAACGTACTCAGTTAGACTTAATATATGCAATGAAGCTTAATTAAATACTTTCAGATATAAAAAATTAGCTCAATATCTTGCTAAAAACACTTACCAAGTCTACCTTTGTTTCCCCTTAGACCGAGTTGGTCTAAAATCTTTCCCTTAGTGGAATAAGGTATGTACCTGTTTACTTTCCCGTTTTGACATCATCAAAAAATGCAAGTGTAATTCATGCAAAGGGAACTAAATTGAAGTCGAGAAACAAGCTTAACTCAGTAATCATGCAAATCAAGTCATTTAGCGTAGAAAATTAAGGTGCAAACATGCAAAAAGCACAAGATTATAGAAGCAATCAAGCATACTATATAGTCATAAAAACCTTACACCTATTTAGCTGGGGAGTTCCTAGGATTACGAGTTCATCTAATAGAAAGCAAAAAAAAACAGAGAAGCACAAAATAAACACAAGCTTTTGACACCCTAAGCATCACGCTGACGTGCAAGAGACACCAATATTTGAAGAATAGCTGCCTGTTCATCTTGGAGCTCTGTCATAAGCTGAAGTTGTGTAATTATCTCAACAAGACGCTTCTCAACAGTAGTAGAAAAACTCTGAATAGTTGAAACAACGGAGGATAGAGACTCGCGTGTAGCAGGTGTGACTAGCTCACTAGAATGGGTACGTGAAGAGCTAGCAGTAGGCGGGAGTTTCTTGGGGGGCTTGGAAACGAGCTCGACAACCTTTTCCAATGTAAGCACATCGTTGAAGCTGGTGTCTAAATTCGGCTTGTAAAGACCTTCTGCCTTCAACATGCGGGCAATAATATATGGAAAGGGAATAGGGATACCGTGATGTGCTTGGGTGACAATCATATGAGAAACATTAGATGCGCGGTGTTGATCATCTCCCCATTCAATCAACCTGCCATAATGCATTAGTCCCAGATAGTCACGTGGTCGATGTTGGTGTTTCTAGGCGTAATCTTCTTCATGATAAAATGGTGTAGAAGTCGCTTTGACGCTGAGAGGTGATCAGTCTTCAACGTTGTAGGGACATTCTTTCCAAATACCTCTTCTTTGATTGCTGTTGAACCGGTTGGACATTTTTCTTGTGTAAACGACCAAAACCAACAAAAGAGCCGCCTGGACAGGGCTCTTGACCAATAGACTTTGCCAAGTCTCTAACCTTGAAGCTTTCTTTGGCTTTCTTCATCCATATGAATTTGATAGAAGATGGTTTACCAGAAGAAGAAGAATTGCTGGAAAAGCGAGAATAAAATTATCTATCGAGTTCAAGATCAGCTTTGCTTACCTCTGTCTCTAGCTTTTCCCAATTCTGCATATTTAGCAAGTATCTGAACCTATCATAGCTGGAAGCATTTTCTTTGGCTTTTAGAATCTCAGGAGGCACTATCAAAGGAGCGAGTATGTCTCGCTTGAAGATATCACCAGGAATAGGAGAAAACTTTGAGTGAGATGTTGTGGCTTCCTTTTAGCGTTCTTCTTACCTTCCAACTTATCCACTTTCTTGACTGGCTTAGGAGGCATGGACTCTGCACTTTCTTCTTCAGACAATAACTCTTCTTCCTCCATTCCTACCAGCTTTCGCTTACCAGCGACTTTAGACGCTCTTTTAGCCTCCTTGAACATCTTAGCTGGGCCAGAGCGAAACCTTCATCCTCATATCTGAATGAAGCAGATAGATTTGGAAGATTAGGAGTAGAAGTGAGAAGAAACTGTTCACCTTTTTCTTGCTTTACCGGTGTAGTGAATACCTCTGACTCGACGTTCGCCAGATTGGATAAAATGTTGGCGACGGAAGTGGTTGTCCGATCAATTGGCATAATCTCTTTTACCTGTTCAGTGGATGTGTCCTTAGCGACTTCAGGAGCGACTCACTCTTGGTCAGCCGGTGTGTCCGGAGTCTTAGCAGTTGGAGATCTAGAAACCGGGGCTTTTAGTATAGTCGGCGAAGATGTGGAAGTTTGAGCAATTACTTGGCAACACTGGACAATCTCCTCTAGATCGACTCTTTTGTTGTGATAGATCTCTTCGAGAAGGTCTTCCTTAGAGAGATTTGCGAGGGGTGATTGGTCTGGAATTTTAGTCTGTGGAGATTTTGTGTTTCGGGGTTTAGCAGGTTGGGGATTTCTAACGAGGTGAGAGTGTAGCGAGAGAGAGTGAATGGTAGTGAGTGGTGATAGTAATGAGCAAATAGAGGAGGGAGATAATGAACACGGTAAACATGATCATGAATGCATACCCGTGTTTATATAGTGGAGCGCTTCCTTCCTCTGGAAGATTTCACCATCAAAACCAATCGCTGTAATCAGGCAACGGGTAACTCCAATGGATAAGATCCACCATGGATATATATCAACGGATATAATCTCGGAAGCTTTTCAATGGATACATGCGAACTTGCTTTTTTGAGAAGTACTTAACTAAGTGACACATGGCATGCAAGATAATTGTTGTAACGACTAGAATAGATGCGCTGGCAGCTACTGTGTTGCGCTGCGAAGTCTAAGTGTGACTTTTCTGAATCCATTTATACTGGATAACAGAGACACATAACCTTGCTGAATATAATTATACTAGATAACTGGAATACTTGTCTAGAACTCACTTTTCAGAGCTAAAGTTTCATATTGTCTAGACCTCACTTTTCTAGTTTTGCTTTATTTGTTTTTCTTTTTCTTTATTCTTGTCTAAGGATTTCATTTGTATTTAAATGCTTTATTTTTAGGTTTTGGAGCACATAACGTACTTACTCTTAATTCACTTTTTTTATTTATGAAGAAACAATCTAGCTTTCTTTCACTTTAAAGGTTTACAGCCCTCAGGTTATTTTAATTGTGATATTCCTACCTTTGTTCTAATTCCTATTAGTTTAAGATTGAGTAGCTTAAACGTTTCGCTTATTTTGATGATGATAAACATAGCATTTGATGTTCATTGTGTGTGATAAGCTTTCAAGGAATAGCTCGAGGAGTTAGGAGAGTAGCTTTGACACAAGCGGACAAGCTAGAGACTAGCTTTGAGCCTAGCGGGGAAAGCGAGTCTCGCCAAGGCAGTGTTGAAGAATAAATAACAAAGGAAAATAAAATCCCAAGTAATGAGTTGTGAAGACGGAAGAACTAGGTGAGCGAAGAGAGTCGATGCGAGCTAGTGGACCGAGCTTCAAACTCATAGTGAAGTAAACAAGTGGATCAAGTGCAAAAGAGTGTCCTACGGTGGAATCCTACACCAGCACATAGAAGATTCCGGCGTAGTGAAAGGAAGGCCAAGAAGCTAAGGATAGGGGAATGTGCGATTTCTACCTATGGAAAGTGATGAACTTGCATCGCCAAGCTGGACGAATTAGAGGAGCGCGTGTAGTGAGTAAAGCATTGACAACGTGGAAAAGGTTGTTACTCAAAAGAAGAAGCACAAATGCGTGTGGAATCATTGATGCGCTCCATGAGGGGATCGGTCACACGGATTGTCAACGTGGACTTCTTCATTACAATAAATTATAGGATTTGTTTTACTTGAAGAATAAGTTTATAAATGCTATAAATATGTGCAGTAGGTGATGTTAGGAACACGTGAGCTGAGAGAAGCATAGAGAGCTAAAATCTTTAGAGAGAAAGCTAGACAGATGAGTGCTTAGGGCAAAACCTCACTTGATGAGAGGAGAAGGCAAGAGCGAGTTGGCAAGAGTCGTAACTAGAGGAAAGCTACTCTTAGTGAAGGTCGCTAGAGGTTAGTGTGTGAGCTAAATCATCTTGAGAGTAGAGAGGATCACTTGTATAAGGCTGAACAAAGATTGTATTGAGTGGGAGAGTTACGAGCGTTGTAATTCTCTTGATTTAATATAATCTAATTAGTGGTGAGTTTTATCCCGAGCTTAGTAGAAGCTTAGGGTTATCACCTTGGTAAAATCTTGCAGTTAAGCCGAACTTATCATCTAACAATTTTAAGTTCAAAGTATTGTAGCTAAACTCCTTTCCGCAACTCTAACACATTAGCTTACTAGCTTGTTGTGTTTATCTTGGAGTTAGGACTAGCTTAAACGTGTTTTCAACTTCTATATTTCAAAACACTTAAGCAAGTTGATTGATCTACTCTCTTATAAGTGTTATCCGATCAAAGCTACTTGATCCGTTCTTAAAGAAAGTAAAAAACCTACAATTGGTATTAAAGCTTTGGACTCTCATTTGCATTTGATTCCTGCTCACTAGTCTGAATCATGGGCAACGACAAAAACATTTTTAACCTAGGAATCTATTTAACTAAGCCTCATGTCTTAGCTGAGGGTGAACTAGACTGGTGGATCACTATGACTAGAAACTATATCCAACAAACTGACTATCAATGTTGGAGGATTATTGACAAAGGTGAAGACACTACCAAGTATGAAACAGACACATACAAATGGGGACCAACAGAGTATGCTACGCTTGAGAAGAATGCCAAAGAGAAGCAACTCATTCTAAATGTTCTCTCTCGAAAGGACATCAACAAGATCATGTCATTGCCCACAACAAAGCTAATGTGGAAAGCTATCATCGATTCGAGCTCCAAAGGGACTTCATTCGTTTAAAATGGGTGAAAGCGAGTCTGTTTCAGACTATAATTATAGATTCCAGGTACTATGTGACAAGATGTCCTCCGCAGGACTGAAGGTATAACCCTGGGAACTCTCTTTAGCTTTTATCCATGAAGTTAATGCTAAATTTGATACTACTAAACATATAATGCTAATGATAAAAGAAACGAAAGAATTGGTTGTATTTTCACTTTATTGAAAATTAAGAATACATGAAGCCGAGGATCAAAAGGAGTCACTAGCATCGAAGGAATCCGAAGGAGTAGCTCTCAAGCTCTCTCTTGTTTTTCAGAAGGTCAAAAATAATGATGAATCTGACATTGAAGAAGGCCAAGAAATAGCTATGATGACTAAGTTCGTCAGAAGATCCTTTATGAAGAAGAATGGCCTACCAACGAAAGATTACAAGCCATTAAGCCTCAAGAACATTACATGCTACAACTTCTTAGGTAAAGGAAATTTTTCCAAGGACTGCACAAGTGCAAAGATGGACGCTAAGGAGGAAAAAGGATCTGAAACACCACCTAGAAAGGCATTTCTTACCTTATGGGGAGATTCGGATGATGAGGCGGACGTTGGAGAAGAACCAGAGAAATGTTTACTCATCACCAAAGTTCCAACTCCTGAACCTGACTCTGAGATAAGTCTTCTTGAACCTAAACTCTCCTATACACCCTTTCTCTCCTTATTTGAGGGTGTACCCGATCAAGTGAGTCTATTTGAAGATAAGCTTGATTTAAGTGAGTCGGATTCCTCCCAGTCTGTAATGAATATATATGAGGGTGAACTCAATCAAGCGAGTCTTGAGAAAGACAAGCCTGGCCCGAGCGAGTCTTTTTAGACTCAGCATGTATGTGTAAGGCCTTTGAAAGCCAAGAATGGACAAGCTCAAGAACAACGAGTGTTACCTCTTGTGAGTAAAACTCAACACGTGACAGATCTGGATGATGATATCTGTTTTGAGCGAGTTCCTAGAGCTGTGAAGATGAAAGTTCTACCTTCCAGTTCTGGAATCGCAAGCTCTAACATTTCCACAAAGTCAATACTTTGTTAGAAACTTGATTCTATCTTGCACATTGGAATGAAGAGTGGAACGCGTATAAAAATATCTTAAGCCACTCCCATTTCATGAATAAGGAGGAGTTATTATATCTCCTTCAGGGTTGAACCGAAGAACTCAAGCATGCTTCAATGACTAATACACATATCTTTCAATCTTATCTTTAGGGGATGTACATCAGATGGTATAGTATTAGCTTTAATCAAAGCGAGTCTCATTCATGAAACAAGTTACATATATCTTTCAAGCGAGAGTCAGATATGTTCAAGCGAGTCTTTGAGGACTTCAAGCGATTCTCTATTCAACTCGTTGAACTATATATTATACTTCCACAAGAGAAAATGGGAACACCATATCTTTTCCATGGATCTTTGCTTGGATATATTTCTACATCATGGACTTCTTGGTTTTATATATTTTCTTATTAGCTGAAGCAAGATATGCACTGTAAGTTTCTCTCATTCCTTGACTATGAATTAATACAGTTTAATTCTACATTGGGAACTTTTGTTAAATTGTGTTGATTGCTTGCTTTCTTTTCATGTTTATCTCTTCACAAGCCAGTTTTGCTAAGGTAGTATATTGTACTTAAGATATTGATTATATTCCTAGCAAACTGCATGCTCTTCTTATGTGCCACAAATAGAGAATGAGGATCGTCTTCTTGCCTTATTAAATTCCCAGGAAATGACCCATTCATATGGTGTCCCTTGCCTAACATTAATGTATGCTTACTTATTCCCTTGATAAATTCAACAATAGGAAGTATTCATTTTTGTGTAAGGCCAGTATCCCTCTTATGCACATACCTTACATATTCATCATATGCTGAGTGTGAGTGTATTATGTCCCTATTTTTCAAAATGTGTATTTCCCGTCAATCTTTTACGTGCTTAAATGATTCATTGGGTGCATATATACACTTGCTTTACACTCCTAAGAATGATCAAGCACTTTTATAAGAGTCGCTTGAGAGGTAGTCACAGTCGTTTTTGGGTTTTCTTAACAGTGAAGGTTTCTTAATGAGGAATGTTGTCTATTTCGGCTCTGAAAAGTGAAGTCTAGAAATGTACCAGTGATCTAGTAACAATAGATTCGGAAAGGCTACGTGGCTCAGTGATCCAGTCTAAATGGATTCAGAAAAGCCACACTTAGACTTCACATCACATCTAAGTAGCTCCATCGCATCTCGTGTAGCCACTCCAGCAAGTATTTTGCAGGCCATGTGCCACTATGTTAAGTGTTGCTCAGAAAAGCGTGTCTGCATGTATTCATTGAAGAGCTTCAGAGAATTATAGCCGTTGAGATAGAACCGTTGCACTTCTATCCATTGAGAGTTAGTCGTTGCAAGTTTCCAGTGATTGATTGGGTGATGGAAACTTCCAGAGGAAGAAAGTGTTCCCCTATATACACACTGGTATGCACTCATTATCATCTTTACCTTGTTAACTATATCCCTCCTCTATGTGTTCTCCATTATCACCACTTCTCCATCCCTCGCTACATCCTTTCTCACTCTATAAGCTCCTCAAAAAGCCTAAACTTCTCATTCCTAAATACACAAGCTCACAAACCCAAAAATGGCAGACAAATCTCCCCATGCTAACCTCTCTAGGGAAGAGCTATTCAGAGTGCTCTATAGAAACCATAAGGTTAATGTTGATGAGATAATCCAGCGTCACCATCTTGCTTTTCCGTTCTCAACGGGTCCTCCGACCACTCCAAAAACCACCGTTTCTAGATCTCCGTCTTCCAAGACGCCACACTCACCAGCTGTTAAAGAGCGAGTCTCTCCCATTGTCGCTGAGGATACAACGAGTGCATCTAGTAAAGAGCTTGTGCTAATCGATCACTTAACCAACTCAGTTGTCAACATCCCTTCAGATCTAACCAACGTCAAGTCAGACGATTCTCTACACCGGTTAAGCAGACAAAAGGTGAATATTTTCCAATCACGTCTCCTTCCAATCCCACAAATCTCGCTGATTCTTTCCGAGATGAGTGTAGGTTCGTGTTTTAAGCAGCAATTGTTCAATGTCTCTATAGTTCATTAAGCTATATATACACAACTCAAAGTATATAATTGCGCTTTTATACTTAGAGATGCGCTTGACCTATGTAGAACACTTAGTAATCGATTTCTTAATGTCCTTAAGTGTGGAAGAGGTCGGACAACAATAAATCACACTTTAAGTGGTTAAAGTGCACTTCGATTTGCACACAAGAGTTATCAAACGGTGATAACCCTAAGTCACTAATTGATTCGGGATAAAACTCACCACTACTTGTATTGATAGAAGAAGGTTACAACTCTAGCTTCAACTCTTGAAGCTCACTCTCGTAAACTCTCTTCTAACAACACTCCAATTCAGCTCTAGAACAAATGGCACTTCACTCTCGATTACAAATGAGTCAACACTAAGCTCTCCTAGCTTCTCTCTGATTTCCTCACTTTGTAACACCTTAGAATGAAAGCTACAGTCCACTATTTATACACAAAACTTAAGAAACAACCCACACTTAATTTCGTGTAACAAACTTGGAATTAACTAGCTGCCAGCTCATCAATCCGTGGGAATTGATCAAATTCATAGAGATGATCAACGAATGGATTAAATTGGTTTTGTTCTTCAACTTGTTGATCCACGCCATGTCAGCAATCCATGCACTCTCGCTAACTAACTCCCTCCACGCTGGCAATTCCTGGACTTGCGTCTCAAAGACATTCGAATTCTTCTCGCACCTCTTGTGCACACAATTTGAATTCTCCCGCTCACCCGCCTTTCCATGCGTTTGGGCAGTGTTCTTCTGTGATGGCGTGCAACCTTTGCTACAGTGGAACCTCGTGATAAAATTTTACATGGCTTCATTCAAGCGTGTGTTCTACGCCTTAGAAGCTTGATCACTCTCACTTCCTGACTTGAATGGAATTATTTCAACACCTCTTGCGAAACTCGGTTTCTTCGCTTGGTGTAAAGCGCGACTGACGACAGTCGAAGCGCATCTCTTGGTAACTAAAGTGCATCCCAGCAGATCTTATAATAACCTGGGAAGCTTAGAAACACTAAGAGATTAGATAGATTGTTATCATCAAAACAAAGAGAAATACATTGAGCTTTAATATGACTACCAAAGCTCAACTAACAATTTTCCCCTTTTTGATGATGACAAACCTTTAATAGGTAAGCTCATATACTTTCTGTAATGATCGAAATGAAGACAATAAACAACAAGTTAATCATGTATTCAAATTCGGAATTAGGTCGAAGTACCTTACCAAGTACTTTACCAATAGATTTCAAATTCCCCCTAAGTTCAAGAATGGTCTTACACTTCCCCCTAATAAAAGAAGGATGTACCCGTTTTCTTCCCCCTTTTGACATCATCGAAAAAATCAAAAGCTTAATCATACGGTAAGAAAAATAGTAGGTTGCAATTTCTAGCTAATAAGTCAAACAAGGCAAAATAGCGAACGAAAAGCAACTTAAGTACCAAAGAATCAAGTTAGGAAAGCTTCTCAGAGATATGAAAATCAAAGCATACTTCCATTAATCACTGTCGAGTAACTACCACAAAAGATGGTTAGGCAACCTAGAGAGACTTGTTCATTAGGAAACAACACATAGTAGAGAATAAGAAAAGAAACAAACAAACGACGCTTATTAAAGCGCTACCATCAACACAACCACATCAACTTTTCTCATTAGCTTCTATCATTAACTGGAACACCCGATCAAATCCTGACTGAACCAAAGCTGAAAACTTCTCCACCTGCTCACATAACTCAGTTAAGCGCCTTTCAACCCTTTCATGGTGCGCTTCAAGTGTAGACACAATACTCGAGACATCGGCAGTAGCTGCAGTAGTAGGAGCACGAGGGTTATGTTCGGAGCGCGAGCTGGAAGGATGCGTACCTTCAGGCTTTGGAAGAAGTATAGCATATATCGCTTTAGAGGTGAGAAAAGTAGAGCACTCTAAATCCTTCAGAGAATTATCATAGAAACCATCTGCCTTCAACATCTTGCAGATTATGTGGGGGGAACTTAAGGGGACAAAAGTTGCAGCGCAACACAATACTAGGTGGCTCATCATGATTTGAGCAGTGTTAACCACCTGGTTGGATAAGACGGCCGCCATAATGCAACAATCGGCTATAGTCACCTTCTCCATATCATAGTCTCTTGGAGTGATATTCGTAATGATGAAGTGGTGGAGCAGACGCCTACTAGGATTTAGAAGATCAACAGTAAGGGTGCTCTTTGGCACATTAGGACCAAACACAACTTCCTTCAATTTCTTAGCACCTGTGGGGCCAATTCTTTTTGTAGAAGCGCCCAAACCCAGTTGACTGCCCAGTGAGCCCAATTGCCTTAGCTAGATCCTTCACCAAGAATGTTTCCCTCGAATTTCCACGCCAGTTGAACCACACTTGTGAACATTCCGGATTATCTGTATGAGACTCCATAGTGGCATAAAATTGATATACCATCGGTTCATTATAGTATGCAAGATCGGTCTCCAGCTTGTCCCAGCCCTGGAAACTTAACTACCCAGAAAAGCGCTTGACATGCAAAGAGTCCTAAAGCTTGACAAGCAAGTCTTGGGTAACAATTTCTGGGTAGAGAAAAGAGCGCTTTTGAATACCTGGGGGTACGGGAGGAAATGCATTGGCACTAACTGTCTTTGTGCGCTTGGCTTGGGTAGAAGTACCTCTCTTTGTAATGATCTCAGGGGGTGGAGAGTCATGCTCAGAGCCATCGGATGACTCAACCTGCTCAATCACTGGAGCTTTCCTCTTTCTGTCGTGGCGATGAACTAAATCACTTTGGCGATCAGGTCGTTGAGAGGATATATGAATAGGAGAGTCGCGTTCAGACCGAGGTTGGATGTGAAAATCATCTTCATCTGATTCAGAGGGTATAGAGGCAAGAAGCTGCTGTGGAGATAAGAGAGACTGAGTGCCTAACCTTGATGGCGTTTCGATCTCGAGCATGCTTTTACCGTTCGCAGGGGTATATAGGGGCACCTCTCTGGCAGTTTCCTTCTCCAAATCTAATATTACCTTGTTCACTTGAGCTTCGTCATACCCAGACAACTCAAGATCCTCAACAGTAAGGGCAAGGTCGATGATGGGCTTTTTAGAGGAGGAGAGGGCATCTGTAGTGTGTACTGGGTCTATGGTAGGTATAGGTTCATCTGTGGAGGCTTTGATCTGGGTAGTTTGTATAGGAGGAGTTTGGATTTGAGGAGCTAGGGTAGAGACGGATGGAGCCGAAGATGAGGATTGAGCTTTTAACAAGGACTCAACCTTCTCTCGTGTCTCAGGGTCAAGAGCGGCTAGGTTAATGTATTCCATGGTAATTTGTAGTGTAGAGGGATTAAGGAAGAAGGAGCGTGATCGGAGTTTGAGAGAAAGAGAGAGGCAAGAGTAAAAATAGGGTAAATGAAAGGGATGGTATTTACCTTGTATTTATAGAGTCTTGACAACCAATCTCGACCGACCAAATCAACAAACCAGATTTAGACTGAAGCGAGTGCACTGGGCGGTGCAACAGTCCAATAGAATTCCTGATTTGACGCGCTGTAATCTCCCAACGGCTATAATTTGCAGGAGCCTTTACCTCACAGAATGGAAAGAGCTGTTGCCAACTAGCCGTTACTTCAACATTAAGAAAACTCAAACATACTGTAGCAGAACTAGCCGTTGCGCTTTGAAGCTCAATACAGAAACCAACCAGCAAGAGAAGCTCAACCAAGTACCATGTGCCAAATATTCTCATGTAGCACAAAACTGACTGAGATTGTTAGATGTAGATGTGTGATGTCTAGTTTAACTTACCAAACGCTATGTAAAGCATTTAATGAATAGGAAATGCACATTTCAAGTTGGGACATTAGAGCATTCAATCACTCAAGTATGATGTAATCATATGTGCATATAATAAGGGTAATTGGCTTTATGTCACCAAATGAATACTTCTCTTATACGGAGTTTAATAAAGGACGAGAGAAGCGTAACATCTAGTCAGGCTTAGGACACCTATGCAATGGATGATTTCTTAGGCATGTAATATGGGTAGAAGACGATCACCATTGTCAAGTTTTGGCAAAGAAGAGCATGAAATTGACTATGATTATATCAAATCGAGCTAAGCAAGGATGATAACTTTAGTACTAATTGATTTTAATGAACAACCATAAAGCATGAATGAATCAAAGCTATCAAGCGCAAGCTACCATAGTTCGTACCTTGATACTAAGCTCGCTAATTCTAGTCAATAAGGGAAATACTTATAGAGCCATTGCCTCAAAGATAATGGAGTCGCATAAGGCCAAGCTGAACCCGAAGGTTTAAGAAGACCTATCGATTAAGCGCTTTAGTAAAAATATCCGCTATTTGCCCTTCTGAAGATACATGACTAAGCTCGATGTTCTTGCGCTCCACATGATCACATAGAAAGTGGTGCCGTACATTGATGTGCTTAGTTCGTGTGTGATGTACTTGATTATTTGGACACACATATTGCGCTGAAATTGACACAGATTGCGCTGGTATCCTCTAGCATTGATCTTTTCTTGTCTTTTGTCACCGAAGGAGACACTATCTCCCTCCTTAGCTTGAATTGAGAGTAGTAACTGTGGATCGTCCGTCATGACACAAACAACCGCTTTCAATGTACTAACTACTCTTCATTCCAACATGCAAATACAAAGGTCAAGCTTTGATTTCCCAACGAAGCTTGCGCTTCGTGGGAACGTTACACATAGCTATTAATGCACTAGTCCAGTGGACTGGCTCATAATAACTTGGATCATTCAGATCAAGCACTATATGAGGTCTCGCTTCACGAAGCGCACCTCCTCGTGCTGAAGCTCAACCGTCCTCAGCAGGTGAATGTTAATAACGTCTATGCTTTCCCTTAGGTTTAGCCATTGGCTTATAGGGCTTATTTTTGAGGACTTTCAATTTCTCACACTCACTCCTATCATGTCCATTCTTACCACAAAAAGTGCAGTAATGGTTACCTCTCACGTAACCATACTTCCCTTTCCCTGGTCGAAATGGTTCCTTTTTCTCCAATTTCATAGGCTGAGTAGGGGTTCGCGCTTGTTTCACATATAAGTGGTGCGCTTTTTCCCGATGAAACCATTCTTTGGTTTCGGATGGTTGTTCCTCAAGACCTTTGATCCTGCTCTTTAAGTGGGAGTTCTCACTCTTGTAAGCAGTCAGGTCTTGTTCAAGTGACATAAGTTTCTCAGAATAGTCACTTGTTTGAGGAAAGCTGGTGTTAGAAGAAGACTCCTAGGTGTCATAGCCCAGTTCAGGTCTAGCTTTCACAAAGGCTGTTTGAGGAACAGACCTTGCTTACACTAGCTTAGTCAGGTCGTCAAGTTTGGAGATAATCTGATCAAGCTTCACGTCTTTAGTTGAGTCAGAGTTCCTTTCCAATCCGTTTCCATGACAACGCTCACAAGATTTAGTCAGGAGAGTGGGTTTGTCATGCAAACTCTTGAAAGCTCAACTATAACTTCTTTTTTAGAATTAAGCTGAACCAGCTGTTCTCTAGCTTCAGTAGCTAGAGACTTGTGTTCAACCATCAATTCTCTTAAAAGGCAAACAAGATTGAGCTTAGGCAATATGTCAAGGTTTAGACCGGCTACCTCTATTTCAGATCCAGATTCTTAGTCGGATGCAGCACCTGCCATCAAGCATAAGTTCGCTTGCGCTCCATCTTCAGAGTCATCATATGATTCTCCCCAAAGCGTGACAAACGCTTGTTTTGGGGGCTGCTTGTTGGAGCTCGAGACTGGAGTCACCTTGGCATGAGGACACGCCTTGGCTAGATTTCCCTTCTCATAGCAATTGAAGCATGTAAAGTCCCGAACATCGTTGCTTGGCTGCTGGATCGCGTTTTGTTAGTTGAGCTTTAATCGTCTTGTTAAAGCTTAATCTATTTCTCTTTGTTTTGATGATAACAAACTAATATGTTTAATCTCTTAGTGTTTTTAAGCCTTCCAGGTTATTGCTATATCTGTAAGGATGCGCTTAAGTCACTTAGAGATGCGCTTGAGTGGTCTCAGTCGCGCTTAAAACCAAGCGGAGAAAGTAAGTTTCGCAAACGGTGTTTAATAAACCCATTAAAGACCAAGAAGTAAGAGTGATCGAGCTTCGAGGGCGTAGAGATGCGCTTGAATGAAGACGAAGAAGGTTGACCACAAGGTTCCACCAAAGCTTAGGGTGTGCCAGAGCGCAGAAGAACAAACGCCAACACACTAAGAAGGTTGGTAAAGCGGGAGAGTGCAAGTTGCATGCACAGGAAGGTGCGAGAAGAACTTCTCACTCTTTGGGACGCTAATCCAGGGATTGCCAGCGTGGCGGAAGTTTGTTAGATCTTAAAGCACATGGATTGCTTATGTGGCATGGATCAACAAATGAAGAACAAAACCAATTCACTCCAGGCCGTTGATTAATTCTGGTGAAGTGATCAAGGCACACGGATTGATGAGGTGGCATTGTGCTTAGTCTTTGTTTGTTACACGAATTAAGTTAGAGGTTTAGCTTAAGGGTTGTGTATAAATAGAGTACTGTTGCATTCACTCTAAGTATTACAAACAGAGAGAATATATGAAGCTAGAGAGAGCTTAAGAGATATACTGGTTTGTAATCAGAGAGTGTTGAGAGTGCCTTCATTTGTTCTTCATAGCTGAATTCCAAGTATGGTAAAGAGAGAGTTACGAGTGAGCTTCAAAGTGTTGAAGAGAGAGATTGTAATCCTTTTCTTAATCAATACAAGTGTAGTGGTGAGTTTTATCCCGAGTCATCTAGTGACTTAGGGTTCTCACCCTTTTGAAATTCTTGTGTGTGCAAATATAAGTGTGCTTTAACAACTTAAAGCACGCTCAATTGTCTGTCTAACCTTTTCCGCACTTAAGAACTTTAGTAAGCTCATTTGTAATAGTTCTTCATCGGTTAAGCCCATCCCAAGTATTCAAAGCGCAATTGAATTCTTGTTAAGTGCAACTAAGGCTTAATGAACCTTAGTGACAGTGAACAATAGCTGATCAAACACGTGTTTTCTACAATTGGTATCAGAGCTATAGGTTAGCTATCTGCACTAATCCTTTTACAGGTTCAAAGGATTCTCAAGTCTCAAACAATGGCTAGTTTCAACCTCGGCTATTCTCTCGCTAAGCCCATGTCCTTGTTGAAGGAGAACTCGAATGGTGGCTCACAATGACGAAAAATTACATCCAGCAAATGGATTACCAGTGCTGGAAGATTATTGAAAAGGGCGATGAGAAGATCTCCGAAACTGATGACTCAAAATGGGAAGCTAAAGAGTACCAACTGATGGAGAAGAATGCTAAAGCGCGACAACTCATTCTTAATGCACTTTCAAGGAAACAAATAGACAAGGTAATGTCCCTCCCCACTGCCCAAGCTATGTGGAAAGCCATCATAAACATGCACTCAAGTAGTGATGACATGAAGGACAATCGTAGTTTTGAGCTTAACCGCAAATTTTGCTCCATTAGAATGGGGGAAATGAGCTCGTTTCTGATTATCATTCTCGGTGTCAAATCCTCTATGACAAGATGCTTTCTGCTGGAATGGAGAAGAAAGCTTGGGAGTATTCTATGGCGTTCATTCATGGAGTGAACTCAAAGTATACAACCCTCAAGCAGATTCTTCTTCAGTCCAAGGAAACTCGAGAATTGCCTATCTATGTTCTTGTAGGGAAATTCAAAGTTCAGGAAATCAAGAACAACGAGGAAAAGCACTAAGAACGAGAAAATAAAGGAATGGCGCTCAAGTTATCACGTGTTCTCCAAAAGCTTGAAAATGATGATGAAGGAGAAGACGATGATGATAGAGACGTCGCTATTATGACCAAGCTCGTGAAGAAGTTTTTCAAGAAACAAGGCGGTCTCAAGCGCGACTCTACCTCTAAGCAGCGCGACGTCAGGGATTTCACTTGTTTCAACTGTAACGAGAAGGGACACCTTGCTAAAGCGTGTCCTCATCCAAAAGTGAATCCAGGCTCAAGCTCAAGCTTCACCAAACAGCCCCCCAAACAGGCGTTCATCACGCTTTGGGGAGAATCTGATGACGATTCAGATGATGGAGATCAACCTGACTTGTGCTTAATGGCTGGCGCTGCATCTGACTCAGACTCTTGCTCTGAGATTGAGGTAAATGATCTGAACCTTGACATTCTGCCCAAGCGCAATCTTATCCTTCTTTTAAAAGAGCTTATGGTTCAACACAAGTCTCTAGCCACTGATGCTAGAGCTCGGCTGGTTGAACTTGATAATGCGAAGGAAGAATTGGTTGAGCTTTCCAAACATTTACATGACAAAACCACACTCCTCTCTGAATCTTGTGAACTTTGTCATGGTAAAGGATTGGAAAGTAACTCTGTCTCAACTAAAGATGTTAAGCTCGATCAGATCATATCAAAGCTTGATATTCTTACTAAATTAGTGGAAATAAAGTCTGTCCCTCAAATAGGCTTTGTAAAAGCTAGACCTGGATTGGGTTATGATCCCCATGAATCTTCCTCTTCCTCCATTCCTCCTCAATCAAATGAGTTCTCTTCTAGAATCAAATCACTTGAACAAGACCTAACTGCCTACAAGAGTGAAAACTCTCATCTGAAGAGCAGAATAAAGGTACTTGAGGACCAACCTTCCGAAACCGAAGAGTGGTTTTACGGGGAAAAACGCATCATTTGTATAAAAAACAAGCGCATACCCCAACTCAGCCTTCAGTCTTACAAAAGAAAGAACCATTTAGACCAGGAAAAGGCAAGTATGGTTATGTAAGGGGTAACCATTACTGTACCTTTTGTGGTCAAAATTGACACGACAGGCGTGAGTGCAAGGACTTGAAGGTCCTTAAGAGTAAGCCCTATAAGCCAATGGCTAAAAATAAGGGCAAGCGTACACGTATTCAACAATCATCTGTTGAGCACAGATGCACTTCTGGACACAGAGGTGCGCTTTGTGAAGCGCGACCTCATATTGTGTTAGACCTAAATGATCCTAGCTATTATGAGCCAGTACCAAAGACTAGCTCAGCAATAGCTCTGTCTAATATTCCCACGAAGCGCAACTTCGATGGGAGATCAAAGCTTGATCTCTACTTTTGCAGGTTGGGATGAAATGTAGGTGGTATATCGACAACGGTTGCTCGTGTCACATGACGGGTGATCCACAGTTACTACTTTCATTCCAAGCTAAGGAAGGAGGCAGTGTCTCCTTCGGTGACAAAAAGCAAGGGAAGATCATTGCTAAAGGACAATCGCATCTCAACAAAGCCATTCAGATAGGAGATGTAAACTTAGTAGAGAACCTTCGGTTCAATCTACTGAGTGTAGCCCAATTATGCGACCAAGGAGGTAATAATGTATGGTTTAGTACAACTGAATGTGCAGTGGTCAGTCCTGAACAAGAGGTGCTTCTAAAGGGCAAGCGCATAGACAACACTGACCTCTTGACCACTCTTTCTCTCCTAAGCGCAACCTATGTCTAGCTACACTCACTGAGACGACAAATCTTTGGCACAAGAGAATGGGACACGCAAGTCTACATCTACTCAACAAGCTACAGTCCAAAGATCTTGTTCGTGGTCTTCCTCGCATCAAGGTGGAATCCATGACTTCATGCTCAGACTGCTCAAAATATAAAGCGACTCGCATCTCCTTTCCGTCTATCAAGGTAGTGCAGACTAAAGCTCCCCTTGAGCTTCTCCACATGGACCTATGTGGACCACTACGAACGCAGAGTAGAGGAGGTAATCGCTATATTTTTGTAATAGTTGATGATTATTCTCGCTATACCTGGACTCTTTTCTTGAAACACAAGAGCGAAACCTTTGCAAAGTTTCAAGCTCTTGCGCTTTTACTGGAAAAGAAGCTAGGGCTCCCCATTTGTTCAATTCGTTCTGACAATGGAACTGAATTAAGGAATGGTGAGTTCCTATCATTTTGTGAGGAAAGGGGTATAGATCATAACTTCTCTACACCTAGAACCCCTGAGCAAAATGGTGTGGTTGAGCGTAAGAATAGGACACTCCAAGAGATGGCACGCAAAATGCTACTCTCTAATGGTGTCACTTCACACTATTGGGCTCAAGTTGTGAGCACTGCATGTTATATAACTAACCGTGCCTTCTTAAGGCCAGTTCTTGAGAAAACTCCCTATGAACTGCTTAAAGGGCGTACACCGAATATCTCTCACCTAAGGGTGTTTGGTTGCATGTGCTACGTCAATAACAATGGGAGAACTCTTGGATAAATTTGATGCTAGGAACGACGAGGCTATCTTCCTTGGATATGCACCTACTAGCCAAGGATATAGAGTACTCAACCTGAGAACTCAGAGGGAAGAAGATAGCATCCATGTGAAATTTGATGAAGGAGACCTCGAAAGTGTACCAGAAATCAACGATGATCCATTCTCTAGCCATGATCAACCTCCCGCTTCTCCTCCTAGTGCTTAAGCGCAACCTTCTATCCCTTCTTCATGTATGGAAAGTGACGATGTCGATGGTGGAAGATGCGCTTCTCAGCCCTTGGCCACAGAAGCTTGCATTCCCAGTGAAGAAGCAACTCCAGAAGACAACACTCAGAATGACGATCATGGACGTGGACCATCTATTGAAGTCCTATCTCCCCCTTCACCTCTTTCTCCAGTAGGGTAACTCCCTCTGTTACTTCTGCTCCTCCTTCTAGCTCTCTAGCGGGACCTAGCAATGGTGAAGTGCAACCTGGAAGTCCTCAAGAGGGACCCAGTGGCCTTTCTGGTGGTAGTGAAAGCTTGTCCAAAACCACAACAACGAAGCTACCAGATAATACAGAGGTCACCGTGCGCGATTATCAACAGATGAACTCACATCCAGTTTCTACGATCATATCTCAGTATGAAAAAGGTACCCAGACTCGCTCTAACATTCGTAATTTGCTTGCTTGTAGTGCTTTTGTTTACAGGAACCCAAGTTCATACAAGTAGCGCTTCAAGATCCAGATTGGATAATAGCCATGCAAGAAAGTTAGAGGAGTTCAAGCACAACCAAGTTTGGCGTCTAGTACCCCGGCCAGGTGATAGAAGCATAATTGGCACGCGCTGGGTATTCTGAAACAAGCTGGATGATAGTGGAGTGGTGGTACGAAACAAAGCGCATCTTGTTGCACAAGGTTACAATCAACAAGAGGGCATTGACTACGATGAAACGTACGCACCAGTAGCTCAACTTGAGGCAATTCGACCGTTGATAGCCAACGCAGCGCACAAAGGATTCAAGCTATTTCAAATGGATGTGAAGACAGCCTTCCTCAATGGTAAGCTTAATGAGGAGGTCTATGTCAAGCAACCACCAGAATTTGAAGATCCAGCTTATCCAGACCACGTGTACTTTCTAGACAAAGCGCTCTATGGACTGAAGCAAGCCCCTCGCGCTTGGTATGACTGTCTATCTAAGTACTTGTTGGCAAATGACTACAAGAGAGGTTTGGTGGACAAAACCCTCTTCATAAGGGAGTGAAAGGTGATATTCTCATTGTCCAAATTTACGTTGATGATATTATATTTGGTTCTACTAACTTGCATCTTGTAGAAGACTTTAAGAACACCATGAGCCTCAAGTTCAGTATGAGCATGATTGGTGAGCTCAAGTATTTTCTAGGGCTTCAGGTAAACCAAATGAATGAAGGTATTGAGATTCACCAGCAGAAATACATCAAAGAGCTCCTTAAGAAGTATCAAATGGAGTAATCCAAACCTTGCCCTACTCCCCTCTCAACCACTACAAAACTGGGCAAAGATTTAATGGCTAAGAAGGTAGATGAAACATGAATCGAGGTATGATAGGTTCTCTAATGTATTTAACTGCTTCACGTCCTGATATTGTTTTTTCCGTTAGTGTATGCGCTCGATCACAGTCAGACCCTCGCGCTTCTCACCTTTCTCATGTAAAGCGCATCTTCAGGTATTTGAAAGGGTCTGATGATCTTTGCCTTTGGTAATCCAAAGGGGGCGGTCATTCTCTTGTTGGCTATACCGATGCAGATTATGCAGGTTACTTGGCTGATAGAAAAAGCACTAGTGGTATGGCACAGTTCCTTGGCCCTTTCTTAGTCTCCTGGGGATCCAAGAAACAAAATTGTACTGCGCTTTCAATGACAAAGGCAGAGTACATAGCTGCAACGCAATGTTGCGCTCAAGTACTGTGGATAAAGCAACAGCTCGTTGACTACGGTATTACTCTTGACACTATATCTATCTTTTGTGATAATACCAGCGCAATATGTGTGTCGAAGAACCCTGTACATCATACAAGAACGAAGCACATTGATGTAAGGCATAACTTTCTGCGTGATCATGTGGAGCGCAAGAATATTGAGCTTTTTCACGTATCTTCAGAAGGGCAATTGACAGATATCTTCACTAAGGCGCTTAATCGTCAGGTATTCTTAAACCTCAGGGTTCAGCTTGGCCTTATTCGACTCCATTAGCTTCGAGGCAATGGAACTGTAAGTATTCCTCTATTTGACTAGAACTAGCGAGCTTAGTATCAATATACGAACTATGGTCGCTTGCGCGTGATAAGCTTTGAATCTTTCATGCTTTATAGTTGTTCATTGAAATGAATTAGTATTGAATTTGTCTGACTTGTTTGGCTTGATTGGATACAATCCTAGTCCATGCATGCTCTTCTTTGCCAAAAACGTGACAATGGTGGTCGTCTTCTACCCATATTACGTTCCTAAGAAATGATCCATTGCATAGGTGTCCTTAGCCTGACTAGATGTAACGCTTCTCTTGTCCTTTATGGAGCTCTACATTAGAGAAGTATTCATTTGGTGACATAAAGCCCAATTACCATGCTATATGTATATGCACATTCTTCCACATCAACTTGAGTGATTGAATGCTCTAATGTCCCATATATGAAATGTGCATCTTCCTATTCATGAATTGCTTTACATTGTAGTTTGAGAATTGAACTGGACATCATGCTCTTACATCTACTCGTCTCAATTAGTGTTGTGCTTCTTCACTATTATTATTCAGAGGTGGTTTAGCTTGCGCTTCAGTCTCTAGAGCATTTCCGTGTTGCAGTCTATCGCGTTTTGCAGCGCATCTGGGTGGATTTCCTTCCGAGTTGGGTTTGCTTAACTTTGAAGAAATGGCTATTTGTCAAATTAGTCTGCCGCTTTTGTGATGTAACGGCTCTTTTCCAATGAAACGGCTATAATTATGACCGTTGAGGGCTATGCGCAGGCCTAGCGCAGATTTGCGAATTTTTATTGGACCATTGGAGGCGAGTAACGGCTACTTTTCTGAGCTTGATTTTGATTGGAGCTTGAAGCGACTCAGTGTTGATGGTTGTGCTATATATAACAGGTACTTGTCTCACCACTTTTACCTTACCTTCTCCCATCTCCCTCTATCTTCTTCTACTCCCCTCATTCTCTATTCTCATACATCCTGTTACCATGGACAAAGTACTTAGTGAGCTTGACCCAGCAACTCGTGCCAAGGTTGAATCACTTGTCCAGGCCATGACCAAGGCCTCATCCTCTACCCATACTGAGCATGCACCCCAAAACCCCCTTGCCTCTCATGAAGTCACATCCCCTACAAAGCACCTAGATTCCCCAACTACTAAAACTGCCTCACACTCTGACCCTATTGACCTTACCGTCCATGATGAACCTGAACCCATAGCTCCAAATCCAGACAACCCTCTACAACCCTTGTTCTCTCATGATCCCAAGGTGGATTTAGCACAGTTTGCCGCCGATCTCGAATTTGTTGGCTACGACCTAGTGAAGGAGCTTGGAAGAGCTACAACTGAGACTTCGCACACAACTCCGGATAAAGGTAAAAGTGCGCTCAGTATTGAAACTCCTTCTCGGCTTGGCTCCAAAGTTTGGCCCGGAGCGCAATCTCTGACGTCTCGAAAAGAGCTCCTCGCCAGTATTCCATCCGACTCCGATGATGATGGTGAGTTTCAGATCTTGCCTAGACCTG
>NW_027370086.1:0-38376 GCF_046119375.1 Phyllobates terribilis
ATGCAATTGTGCTCCATCCCATGCTAGAACCTGCAATCATTCAAATATTAAAAATAAATATATTCATCATGTAATAGTTACTAAATATACATGTCACGTCTAAATCATTCAAAAAATTAGATAATTACCTTTCTCAAGTAACGAAAGCCTCTAATACAACAATCCAAAGACTGAAAACAGCATTCAAATCGGTTTAGAAAGAGTCGGTTTAAAACTGTGCATGTGCATAGATTTTTCTATGTTAGCATTTCTAGCCATGGCTTAATGTATGTGTAGCTCTCCTAGGAAGTTCCACATATCATCTGCTCACCATGTGACGTGCACAATTTGCTTTTGAATAACTTGCATGAATCCCTTTATTTTTCAATGCAACCACTATTTTGGATACACAATCGGTGCAATTTTTTGCCCATCAAAACTACATTCCAATGCATCGTGTTGGTTTGAGCTAGAGTGTGTAACTAGCTAGCTCAATCATTCTGCTTGTTTTGATGATGATAAACATTAGTATTTGATGTCCGTTGTGTGTATAAGCTTTCCAGGAATAGCTCGAGGAGTTAGGAGAGTAGCTTGTAGCATAGCGGGGAAAGCGAATCTCGCCAAAGCAGAATAAGTGATGAAGTGAAGAATAAAGAAGTGAAGAGACGGGCTAGAATACGAAAGGACTATCTTTAAGTGAAGAGATTCGTTGTAAAGCTAGTGGATCGCACTTCTACATAAAGAGAGAAATTCAAGCAATGGCGTGACAAAGCAAGAGTCTAGACGAGGAATTATGCACTAATGCATAGAGGATTTGGTCAAGTCAAGAGAAGGAAGAGAAGATAAGGATAGGGGAAGTGGAAACTGGAGTTTGTTAGGATTTCTACCTATGGATAGTGATGGACAGGGATCGCCAAACTAGACAAATCAGGGACGCGCTAAGGGTGTGGAGTGGATTGTCAACGTGGACGAAGCTGTTACTCAAGAGAAGAAGCACAAAGCACATATGGACGTTGATGCCTTCCAGGAGTGGATTGATCACAGGGATTGTTGAGGTGGACTTCTTCATGTCGTTAGATATAGTTTCGCTATAATTTGGGCGTTAAGTTTAGGAGTACTATATATACGTGCATTAGGTGATGTTAGGCACACGAGTTTATGAGCTGAAGAGCTAAGAGATCTAGAGAGCTTTACAGACAAAGCTAAGAAAGCTAGAGATCTTCGGAACTTCACATGTTGAGAGGAGATATCAAGAGCCAATCAGAAAGAGTTGAGAGCTAGAAGAAAGCTACTCGGAGCTGAGTCCTTTGTGAAGTAAGCGAGTGTTCTACATCACCTTTGAGCTTGAGAGAGTATTGCTTGTATTTTCCCGAACGTAGATTGTATTATGAGAGAGAGTTGCTTAGAGTTAAAACTAGCTCTAGTGTGTAATTTCTCTTGATTAATATAATCTCAGTGGTGAGTTTTATGCAGAGCTTATTAGAAGCATAGCGTTCTCACCTTGGTAAATCCTTGAATTGAGCTGAATTTCTAAACTCATATGTTCAAGTTCGACATTGTAGCTAATCTCCCTTCCGCGACTCTAACACACTAGCTTACTAGCTTGTTGTGTTTAACTTGGAGATTAGACTGGCTTAATTGTGTTTTTATCATATAAATCTTTTAAACACTTAAGCGAGATGATAAAAAGACTAACTCATCTTATCTTGATCCAAATCAATCCTACAATTGGTATTAGAGCATTGGTCACTCCAATGCATTGATTCTTAATCTGTCATTAATCTGAATCATGGGAAATGATAAAATTGTTTTCAACCTAGGAATCTCTTTAACTAAGCCACATATCTTAGCTAAGGGTGAACTAGAATGGTGGCTTATCATGACAAAGAATTACATCCAACAAATGGACTATCAATGTTATAGGATTATTGAAAAAGATGAAGACAAGCTCTTTGAAAGAAAGAAACAGACACAAATGGGGACCAACCTAGTATGCAATGCTTGAAAAGAATGCCAAGTCCAAACAACTCATATTGAATGCTCTCTCTCGAAAGCACATAGATAAAATTATGTCTTTGCCAACCGCAAAGCTCATGTGTGAAGCTATTATAGATAACTGCAACGGAAGTGAAGACATGAAGAATAACCGCAAGTTCTATCTCCAAAGGGATTTCCACTCCCTCAAGATGGATGAAAGCGAGTCTATATTAGATTATCACTCGAGATTCCAGGTAATATGTGACAAAATGTCCTCATCAGGACTTAAGGTAGCACCCATGGAACTCTCTTTAGCTTTCATTCATGGTGTTAATGCTAAATTTGATACTACTAAAAGGATTATGCTAATGACAAAAGAGACAAAAAGAGCTTCCTGTATCTGTACTTGATGGAAAACTTAGAATACAAGAAAGAGAGGACCAAAAAGAGTCACTAGCATCAAAGGAATCCAAAGGAATGGATCTCAAGCTCACCCGAGTTCTTCAAAAGATGGACGACAAAGATTTATATGACCATGAAGAAGATCGGGAAGTCGCAATGATGACTAAACTCGTCAGGAAGTTCTTTAAGAAGCAAGGTGGCTTTCAACACAGAGATTTCAAGCCACACGACCTCAAGGATGTAGCAAGCTTTAATTTCCAAGGTAAAGGACATATGGCCAAGGACTGTACAAGTGATAAGGTGGATGCTAAGGAGGAACCAAGTGATCAGAAACACCACCAAAAAAGGCCTTTGTTACCTTATAGGGAGATTCGGACGATGAGCTAGGTTGTGGAGAAGCACCAGAATAGTGCTTTTTTGTCACCGAAGATCCTGAACGTGAATCTGACATCGAGGTAAGTATTCTTTAATTGGAACTTTTTCCTGAGCCTCATGCGTCTGTTATGACTAAATTTGAGGTCAAGCTTGATCAAGAGAGTCTTGTTGAAGACAAGTTTGACCAAAGTGTTTCTGATCCCTACAAGTCTGTTAAGGCTAAATCTAAGGGAAAGCTTGATCAAGCGAGTCTCTTTGGAGACAAGCTCGACCAGAGCGGGTCATATAAGACCCAACTTGTACGTATTAGTCCCTCAAAAGTCAAGCAGGAACAAGCTAAAGCACGACGAGGTATTCCTTTTATAGGTGAGCCTCACCAAGTGCTTGATCTTAACAATGAAATCTATTATGAGCGAGTTCCTAGAATTGTGAAGATGAAAGTTCTACCTTCCAGTTTTGGAATCGCAAGTGGTAACGTTCCTTTGAAGCCAATGCTTCATTGGAAACCAAAAGCTTGATTTTCATTTTACAGGATTGAAATGCAAAGTAGAAGCTACAGAGTCATATCCTAAAGATACTCTCATTTCAAGCAATAAGGAGTAGCTTCTATCTCCTTCACGGCAGAAACAAAGAAATCAAGCGTGCTTCAATGTCTAAAACACATCTCTTTCACTATTATCTTATAGGAGATGTACAACTAAGAGATACTTTATCCATATAAGCTTTTTTCTAAGCGAGTCTCATCTAAGGTTAAGAGGCATATATTGTTTCAAGCGAGACGCAGATATGTTCAAGCGAGTCTCTGGAGACTTCAAGCGAATCTTCATTCAAATCGCTAACTATATCTTATACTTCCAGAAGAGCAGAATGGAAACAACATATCTTTTCTAAGGCGCTTTGCATGGATATCGTACTACGCCTTGGGCTTTTGCTGGATTTTCTATTTTCTTATTAGCTGAAGCAAGATATGCACTGTAAGTTTATCCCATACTTTGACTATTAATTAGCAATTTAATTCTACATTAGGAACTTTAGTTTGATTGTGCTTCTTTCTTGCTTGCTATTCATACATTATCTATTTCAAGAGGCAGTCTAGCTAAGGTCGTATATTGCATCAAAGCTATTGATGATAGTCTTAGCCAATTACATGCTCTTCTTTTTCCACAAATAGAGAATGATGGTCATCTACTTGTCATATTATAAGCCTATAAAAATGATCCCTTCCTACGGTTTCCCTTGCCTAACATTGATTTAATGCTTCCTAATTCCTTTGATAAACTCCAAAATAGGAAGTATTCATTTTTGTGTCACAAAGCCAGTTACCCTCGATATGCACATACTATATACATATATGCTGAGTGTGAGTGTGTTATGTCCCTACACGTGATATGTGCATTTCCTGTTATTCTTTTACATGCTTAAATGGTTACAATTGGTGCACGTATCACAAGCTTTACACTCCTAGCATGATCAAGGGCTTATGTGAGAGTAGCTGAGAAGGCAGTCTGTATTGATTTTTGGGTTAAGATACTTCAACGGTTTACAACTCAGTGAGTTTCTTAATTATGATGTTTTCTCAATGAGGAAGGTATAATCTTTGCATCTAAGCAATGTAACATCTAAACAAGTGGCTCAGTGATCCAGTATAAATGGATTCAGAAAAGTTACGTGGCTCAGTGATCTAGCATAAATAGATTAAGAAAATCCACACCTAGACGTTACAACGCATCACACTAGATTGCAAGCGCGTCTCTCCTAGCCATTACAACGTGTTTATTTGTAGTGCCACATGTCATCCAGAAAATTATGTCTCAGAAAACGTATTTGCATGTAGCTGTTTTATCGCTTTAGATATATTCTAACCCTTGTGAAAAGAGTCGTTACAGAGATTGTGTCGTTGCCATTTTCCAGCCGTTGGTTGTGAGTGATGAATCTTAGAGAGGAAATTTTAGCTACACTACAAATACACGGGTATGCTTTCACTTATGATCTTTACCATGTTATTTTATTATCTCCCTCTCTGAATTCACTATAATCCCACTCGCTCCCACTTGCACCATCTCGCTCTCACCTATTAGATCCCCAGAAAAAGCCCTAACTCTCAAATCCCTAAAACACAGAGCACCTCATTCCAAATGGTCGATCAATCCCCACTTGCTAAGCTCTACAAAGAAGATATTCTTGAAGAGCTCATGAGGTCACGAGGTGTTGATCTTGAGCAAATTGCATAACAAAGGCTAGAAAGAATAGCTAAGGTTGCTCAGACTTCTACAGCTCCTCCACCGGAAACACCAAAAGCTTTGGTGTCGAGATCAATGTCTTCACAGACTCCCGACAATCCAGCTAATCTAGTGGTCGGTGTCACTAAAATCGCCAGGGGACAAGCTGCTCAGTCAAGTAAAGAGCTTGTACCAATCATTGATCCAGTCACAACCTTAGTCGCCAACGTGCTCACAGATCTAGCGAATATCGAGATAGAGGTATTTTTCGTCGCCAGGAAAGTAAGAAAAAGGTGAACAATTCTTGCTTACCTTTCCTTCTCACTCCCATACATTAGATGCTTCATTTAAAAATGAAAGGAATGAGGAATTTTCCCCGACCCAACACAAGCTCATTAAAGATGCTAAGAGCGCATCAAAGGTCACGGGTAAATGCAAGATGATTGAGATTGAGGAGGAAGATCTTATCTCAAAGGATGAAGAAGGTGGTGAGACAGTGCCTCTGAAAGTTGTTAAGAAAGCAAAACAGTCTAAAGCAAAGAAGAAGCATAAGAAAGAGGAAAAGGCGGTTGTGAAGTCAGAGTTTCCCCAGCTTCCACCTCTTTCTAGAGGGATTGCTAAGAGAAAGAATTCTAGCTCCCCTCATCGTATCGCCAAACATGCTTCAAGAGATTGAGGAAGCTTCAGGGTCAGATCGCTTCACTCACCTTCTCAAGTTGCAGAATTGGGATAAGCTCAAAAATAAAGTAAGTAAAGCTGATCTCGATCTTGTTTGTCAATTTTATTCTCGCTTCTCTAGAAACTCACCATCTTTTGAAACCATCTTCTATCAACAAAAAAAAAACCTTCTATCAACTTCCAATGGCTCAGTGACGCTCATGAAAGTTTTAAAGGCAAGGACTTGGCTAAAGAAATTGGACAAGAGCCTTGTCCAGATGGCTCTTTGGTTGGGTTTGGTCGACTCTACAAAAAGAATTGGTAAAAATATCCATTAGGTATTGAAGAGTGAACACCTCTCAACATCTAAGAGACTCCTCCACCACTTCATCGTTAAGAATATCACCCCCGGAATTCCAACCTCGACCATGTCACCATATCTGATTGCTGCATTATGGAAGAATGTTTAAGTGTAGAGCTAATCAACACGACGCAGATAATGTTCTCTAACATGGTGGTTAGTTGAGCCCATCATGGCAGCCCTCTCCTGTTCCCTCACATAATAGCTCGCATGTTGAAGGTAGAAGGTCTCTACAAGCCTATCAAATATACCAGGTTCGACGATGTGCTCACTATAGAGAAGGTAATCGAGATTATCTCTAAACCTCCTCTAGCGAGATTATCTTTACCTACTTCCAACTCCTCAAGAACCCAGTCGAGAGATGTGACTACACCCACTACTAACGAGTCTCAAGAGTCCGTTATACTAGCTATAGAGAACCAGTGCTCCACCGTTGAAAAGAGACTTATAGAATTAATTGGACGGCTCTAGCTTATGTCAGAGAGACAAGACAAATTATCTCGTATTATGCAAAATCTTATTGCTCTCACCCGCCAGCGCGATGACTAGGATCTTAAGCTTGTGTTGTGTGTGCTTTTTGCTATCTTTTTTTCTTTCTAAATTTTTAAATCGTAATCTCAAGGTTTTCCTAGCTGAAAAAAGATGAAAGGACTTTGAATGCTTATAAAAGTTTGCCTTGTGGTTTATGTAATCTTGCGCTTTGTACTTGGCTACACCTTATTTTTTCTTTGCTTATTGACTTAATTTTCTTGATTACTGAATTTACCTTGCTTGCACTTTCCACTTTAGTTCCATTCGCATGAATTATACTTGTATTTTTTCAATGATGTCAAAAGTGGGAAGTAAACAAATTCATATCTTATTCAACTAAGGGGGGAGATATTAGACTAGCTTGGTCTAAGGGGGAATAAAGGTAGTCTTGTTAATTGTTTTTAGTAAATATATTGATCTGATTTGTTATATCTGAAAGTACTTGATTAAGCTTCATTGCACATCTATAGCTTGACTGAGTATGCTGTGAAATATATTGAGCTTTATTGTTTAAATGTTTGTCATTATCAAAAAGGGGGGAATTGTTGGTTTGAGCTAGAGTGTGTAACTAGCTAGCTCAATCATTCCGCTTGTTTTGATGATGATAAACATAAGTATTTGATGTCCATTTTGTGTGATAAGTTTTCCAGGAATAGCTCGAGGAGTTAGAAGAGTAGCTTTGACACAAGCGGGCTAGCTTAGTCCATGAGAAGACTAGCTTATAGCCTAGTGCGGAAAGACAATCTCACCAAGGTAGAATAAGTGATGAAAGTGAAGAATAAAGAAGTGAAAAGAAGAGTTAGAAGACGAAAGGACTAGATTTAAGAGAAGAGAGTCGTTGTAAATCTAGTGGATCGCGCTTCTACATTAAGAGAGAAATACAAGCAATGGCGTGAAATAGCGAGAGTCTAGACGAGAAATCCTGCACCAACACATAGAGGATTTGGTCAAGTGAAGGGAAGGCCGAGAAGCTAAGGATAGGGGAAGTGGAAACATATGGTGTTTGTTAGGATTTCTACCTATGGATAGTGATGAACGGGGATCGCCAAGCTAGACAAATCAGGGACGCGCTAGGGGTGTGGAGAGGATTGCCAACATGGACAAAGTTGTTACTCAAGAGAACAAGCGCAAAGAGCATATGGCCGTTGATGCATTCCAGGAGTGGATTGATCACACGGATCGCTGAAGTGGACTTCTTCATGCCGTTAGATATAGTTTTGCTAAGACTTGGGCATTAAGTTTAGGAATACTATATATACATGAATTAGGTGATGTTAGGCACACGAGTTTATGAGATGTAGATCTAAGAGAGATGGAGAGCTTTAGAGAGAAAGCTAAGAAAGCTAGAGAGCTTAGGAACTTCAATTGCTGGGAGGAGATAGCAAGAGGCAATCAGACAGAGTTGAGAGCTAGAGGAAAGCTACTCGGTGCTGATTCCGTTGTGAAGTAAGCAACTGTTCTACATAGCCTTAGAGCTTGAGAGATTATTGCTTGTATTGTACTGAATGCAGATTGTATTGTGAGAGAAAGTTACTTAGAGTTAAAACTAGCTCTAGTGTGTAGTATCTCTTGTCATCACCATCTTGCTCGTATTATTCTTGTATAGCATGCCACAACTATGATTTGTGTGAAATTGCGGACAACATACACACAAGTACCTGCCTTTAGTGACACTAGGAATGTGAAGGTGCAATTATTATATTTCCAAGTGATATTTATACTTTCGGGTTGAGACCTCTTAACTCTGTATTCAAAACAGTTATCTAGAGCATACTATCTTATAACATCCTGTACTTGACGCTTGTTCTCATAAATGTCTCCACATCTTATCTCCTTCTTCATAGGGATATTCTCACCATTTTCTTATAAATCGATAGTATTACTTTTTGCTCGTTGGGCTCTACACCTACGTTCATCAACATCACAACCTTCTACATAAGCCAACTCCTTCTTATCCATCTCTGAGTCAATACTATCAATATCCTTGACAGGAGTATTCTAATCATTATGTTCATTAGCGTAGTCATTCACTTCTACATGATGCTCGTCATTCAACTCTACATGATCAATATTCAATCTGCATGAGCATCATCGTTGATTTAGACATATCATAGTTATGAAAATTGACATGAGCATAGTCATTCACCTTGACATGATACTCGTCATTGAATTCTATATGATCATCATCGTCTAGGTGAAATACGTCATAAACTCTTTGCTTGATTCTGGAGATGATATGATCTTCACCCTTTTCTTCGTCAATGCTATGTGTAATAACATCTCTATGGATTTGTTTGGAAGATTTATTCTTTCTCTTCCTTTCATGAACTGCATTTGATCCCTCCAATGTTCCATCTAGAAATGATGGTGCACTACAATGGACTTCTAATTCTTCCGCTTCAACTTCCATTTCAGGTTTACCACCTGTAACAGAGTTGTCCTCCAAGGGCTCCAAACAACAATAAACTGGTGTTTCCCATAATTCTTTTCCATAATTTTTGAATTTCAATGCATTTCAATCGTCACCATCTTTGACATAAAAGGGAGGAAGATTTTGATGGACAAATACATAACTCATCTTCAGCCTATCGATGCAGCTATTAATTTGCTACTTCATCTCTATCTTTTCAATAACAACTTTGAATGTTGTACGGTTTGATATAAGTAGGGATTTTTCTTCGATCGACCCTTCAAATTTCCATAACCTATCATGGATTATCCATTTACCACCAGAAATCAAAGATATCAATGACTTTGTTGTTAATCAATAATTCTGTATATTACAATCAATATCATTCTATTCATATTAACATATAACACACATGAAAAACAGTAGTTAGACTTCTGATTTTAATACTAATAAAAATCAAACTCAGTAGCATCGGAATTTAATAACATCGGAATTTAATAACTTCAGACTTACCCATTTTAATTGGAAAGAGAATAACATGAGATCTTTGTAGGTTCCGGTGCGAATAACTTGGGATCCTGACAGGATAAGGCATAAATTGGTTTGTTTAGCATCCAAAGAGAATAAAGAAGAGTAAAAGCATTGGATTCTTCTTGGCTTTTGTTCAGCTTCTCAATAGAATAAAGAAAAGAATAGTAATAGGACATGATTACTGCTTCCGAGAATAAACAACAACAAGATTAAACAGCAAGACAATTAACATTATGATTCAGATGTATGCGAGTTCTTCACAGAATTATGAGGTAAATTAATAATGGGAGGGACACCTAAACCTTTCCCTCTGTCCTTCCCATCTCCTTGCTCTGGTTGCGGCCATCAGTCGGTGAGGCATGGCCTCCGACCTCCCCAAACCTCCCCCCATCACTCTCTCACCCCTGCTCCCACCCGTTCAGAACCCAACCTTCAGCCTAACATGCCTATCCCGACCTATCCTTCTCAGCTTTCCCCCACAGCTTCTATCTCTTTCCCTTCTCAAACATCGAACCAACCCTTTGACCCCGTCTCCATCCCTTTGTCTACCTCTTTCCCCCTTCCCTCTTAGTCTCAACCGAATTCTTACCTCTCGTGGAAGGATGTCTGCGTAGGGACGTCTGCTATGAGGAAGTTCTCTATGTCATTTGAGTATTTGGAAGGTAAAGTTAATATTATCTTCCCGGATGGATATGGGAGCGAACCTTGCATAAACTTCGAACCGGAGGCTTTGAGAGCGTTGTAATCTCCTTGGAGTGCAGTCATTATCCTCAAACCATTAGGTGCTACTTTCTTCTATGAGATGTTGGAGAGAAAACTGAGAGATATTTGGAAGAACTTTGGAGCATTTCAACTTACAGACATTCCTAAAGGATATTACATTGGTAGATTTTCTCAGGAGTCGGACGCCCGACCCGTTCTCTCGGGTGGCCCCTGGGTTGTTTTTGGTCACTATCTAGATACTCATTCTTGGCACAACAATTTCAACCCCCACAATGATCAAATTATGTCCATACCAATCTGGGTCCGCCTCCTTGAGTTACCGGTCAAGTACTACAAAGAGAGTGCCCTTACTCACATAGCCAACTCATTAGGGACTCCGGTAGGGGTGGACGCTAGAACAACTTCGGTGGTTCGCGGGAAGTTTGCGAGGATTAGCATAGAGCTTGACCTATCTAAGCCACTTCAAAACTCAATTTTGATTGATGGAGTTCATTACAGACTTGAATATGAGAATTTACATGTGTTGTGCGATCACTACTACCTATATGGCCATTTTAGACAACATTGTTCTTGCGCAAGAGGTGGTTCACACACTTAAGAGAAAGAAAGGGAAGAGCGGTTACTTGGTAATGAAGATAGATCTTGAGAAGGTTTACGATAGACTATGTTGGGATTTCGTGGTCGATACTCTTGTGGATGCAGGGTTCTCTGAAGCATGGGTTAGGTGGATATCGGAGTGCATTTCTTCCACCTCTTTGAGTGTTCTTTGGATTGGGGAGGTCACGGATGCCTTTTGTCCGTCTCGGGGCATTAGACAAGGGGATGCAACCTGTCCGTACCTCTTTGTCCTTTGTCTTGAACGGTTGAGCAAAATTATTGAGATGGAGCTTAGGGACCGTACTTGAAGCCCGTTTTTGCATCTAGGGGTGGTCCTCCCCTCACCCACATCATGTTCGCGAACGATGTTCTTCTCACGGGGAAGGCCTCGGTTCCTCAAGTGATGGAGATGAAGAGATGCTTGGAGCTTTTTTTCCGCTCTTCGGGACAAAAGGTTAGTCTCGCTAAGTCTCATATTTAGCTCTCTTCTAATATTACGGGTAGATTGCGGAGGGACATTGAGGATGCTAGAGGTATGTGTGCCACGGATGACCCCGTATCTATATTGGCGTCCCTCTTCTTTATAAGGCCATTGGGGCGGATACTTTCAAACCCCTTCTTGAGAAGTTAAATGTTAGACTTAGTGGATGGAGGACCAAATTCCTTAGTTTCATGTGAAGAGTTATGCTTTCCATGTCAGTTATTCACTCCATCCTAATCTACCAAATCACGCGGACATTCATTTGGGGAGGCACGAAGAATACTCGGAAGATGCACCTTATGAGTTGGGATGACATTAGTAAACCGGTGGAGCATGGAGGTTTGGGTATCAAAAGGATGAGTGAGCTTAATCTCACCCTCGACGGAAAACTTGTATGGCGCTTCATTCATGCTAAAGAGAAACTTTGGGCTAAGGTGTTACGTGCTAAATACGTTCGACCTTCCCGTATGAAGAGAAGCAATCCGTCTCCTATGTGGACATCTATCGCCAGGAGAGCCGATTTTGGTCATCCCCAAAGTTATGAGTTTGATCTTGGAAAATGGTCGTCGGATTTTGTTTTGGACGGATGTTTGGGTTGTAGGTATCCCGCTGCGTGATTTGTGCACTAATGTTGTGCCCTCGGTGGTTCTGTCGGAGCGAGTTGCTCAACGGCTGCCCACTTTGGTTTTACTAAGAATTGCGGCACTGCAAGTCACGAACAAGGATGATGCTAAGGACGTGATCTCCTGGGCGGCCTCTACGGATGAGACCTTCACGGTGCGCTCGGCATACCGCCTCCTCTATCCCCAAGTTATTCGCTTGGCTTACTCTACGACGAGTGATAATGACGATCATACTATTCTCTGTTGTTTGTGTTCGTCTCATGTGCAGGAACGTGCCAAGTCATTCGCTTGGCTTACTCTACGAGGAGTGATAATGACGAACCAAGAGAGACATAGAAGCCACTTGGAGACTACGGAGGATTATGCGAGATGTCCGGACGTGATGGAGGACATTTTTCACGTTCTTAGGGACTGTCATGTCGCTCGGGTGGTGTGGTTACATATTTCGTGCATGTCTTTCTAGCTTTTTCTTCTTCACGTCGAATTTTGCCCTATCGATGAGGAATAACTTGGACGCTACAACGAGGGGGAATCTTCCTTGGAAAAAGACTTTTATCATGACTATTTGACACCTTTGGAAGTGGAGAAACAAGTGGGGATTTGATCGTGAGGAGTTTTGAGGAGACAAGGTCAGCTTCATTAGAGCGGAGGTGGAAGAGGATAGAGACAAGTGTTCAAGAGTGAACGTCAAAGTGACCTAGGAACCTCCCTCGGAGGGATGGGTGAAGCTCAACACGGATGGTGCAGTGAGTGATGGTCGCGAAGCGGCAGGAGGTGTGATCCGGGATCACCAGGGTAAGTGGCTCATGGGATTTGTACACCACGTTGGCTCTTGCAACGTCCCTCTAGAAGAGCTTTGGGGTATCGTTTCAGGTCTTTCCATGGCCTGAAACAAAGGGTACAAGAGGGTTTATTTAAAAACTGACTCGTATTTAGCGATCCAGTTCCTGAATAAACCTATGGATAGTACTCACCTCTTTTTTAGCCTTATCTCCAAGGAAAAAGGCTTGATCAGTAGGGAATGGTTGTGCCAATGTCATCATATTTATAGAGAGGCTAACGAGGTGGCAGACTTGTTGGATTCTCTTGTTTTTTTTTTCAAATTAGGGTTTTCGAGGCTTCTTACGCCTCCAAAGCATGTTCTGAAGGTTTTGTTGGAGGACACGAGGGGACGGGCTACACCCCGCTTTGTTTTTTTGTAGCCCTCTGTTTTCTTTTAATTAACGAGTACGGACGCCCTGATCCTCTTTAATACCAAAAAAGTTGATTTCGGAAAAAGCTATTTTCTTTTTTACTTATAGATCAATGACAAGCCTTACATATTAGTTGTACAAATGTCTACAATATTCCTTGGATCGTTACACTTTCATTTGGATGTTTGTTTTTCATTTATCATTATTTATTTTTATCTATTTTTTATTTATTTCTACATAATACTTTTCGTTATCATAGTTTATGTTACTTTACGACAAAATGAGGTTAATGAATACTTGAAGGGATAGGTGGCTTTTGGATTTTTACTTATAGACTAATGGCAAGCCCCAAATATTTGTTGTAAAAATATTTGCAATATCCATTGGATCGTTACACTTTTGCTTGTATGTTTGTTTTTCATTCATCATTATTTCTTTTTATTTAACTTCTAAATGATACTTTATATTATCATAGTTTATGCTACTTTGTAAAAATCATGAGAAACTTATAGAAGACGAGGTAAGAGATCGAACCATTGTTGTACAAATTAGGTCTGAATTGCATTTCTGGAACGATCTAGATATTCGATCTGTTCTTTCTGAATTTGGAGTGATTGATAGATGATAAATGTAATTGGGATCTGCCTAGTTAATATTGCTGAAATAGTTGATGAAGGCGAGGGCTTATCACATGTTATAAGGTAAAAACCAAGTGTTGAAGCAGAAATTTCATTTGAGAATGCACACCACCTATTTGGTAAAATTCCTACAGAATTAATGGTTATGACAAATGATGTCTCCAACCTGGATATATATACTTGCTGGAGTTGCTATCAAATATAATGTTGAGGTATTCTAAAGCCTCTCATATCAGTATATTAGCTTTTTGATGGCGTTAGGTTATGCTATAGATATGTTCTTCGAGTTCATACCAAGTTTCATTCTCTGCCGTAGTAAATTGGTGTAGGGTGTGTCCTTGTCATTGTTTACTATTACTTTGTCTTCCTTGCGCTTATTTGTATCTGGAAACCATGAGTTGGCATTATTAACTACCAAAGGCACTAAGGGTCTAATTGGTACTCTCCCTACTATCTAAATTTTACAGAATTATCCCACCATTATTGATTTTGATTGGTGTTTTAATGTTGCAGCTGGAGTTTGATTGAATTGCTGCAACCCATCGGATCCCCAGGCTTCTTTGAATTCATTCGAATTGCTCAACCCCCTCCTTCTTAAGGGATTAGAGTTCTTCGAAGAAGTTCATATTTGATGCCACTGAAAAAGGTTTGTGTAACTGCAACCCATCGGATCCCCAGGCTTCTTTGAATTCATTCGAATTGCTCAACCCCCTCCTTCTTAAGGGATTAGAGTTCTTCGAAGAAGTTCATATTTGATGCCACTGAAAAAGGTTTGTGTAATGTCTTGTGTGATTTTTCCATTTCCTGATGTTTCCTGATTTTTGGTTCTTCGATTTTATGATGTCTTGCGTTGATTTTTTGAATCTAAACAATGTTCACTAACTTTCAATCCGATCTCTGAGTTTTTTTTCTCTCAGTATGTGCCTCGAACTGTATCTCGTTTTAGTATTCTGTTGGTCTGTTCATTGTTAGTAGAATAAACACAGGTACGTTTACTATACAAACAATCCATCGTCTATGTTCCAACATTACTAGAACATCTCCATCACAGACTAGGATTTTTGAATGTTGCTCTGCCTAATTGTCCAGAATATTGACTGAGGGAGGTTGAAGATGAAGCCATATTGTCCTCTAGTCACCAATTTGGGATTGAAAGAGAAAGCCATAAAAACTCTTTTGAGTTACAACTCTACATGGCTCTAGATTAGACTGTACATTATTTTCGGCGGGGACTCACTTCTGATCGATGGAAATTCTAGTAAGGATGAAGAGTTTGGATTCTTGAAATTAGTCATTGAGAAGCAGGTTTTCTCTCATACCGGCCTGGCGAAATCAATTGCTTATAAAAAATCGGTTGAGGGCTTATATAAACCAGGTTACTTCGAAATGCTGGGAAATGTAATTCTCAAGTGATTTCTACTGCTTGTGCTTCTCCTTGATAAAGCCAAAACTCAGAGTAGTTTGCCTCTCCAGTATGGTCTTGATGGGCTAGATGGTGGTTCGCCATTGTTTTTCAGCATTCAATCTAACATAAAATCAAGCCAAAAAATGATAACAGGTCATTCTCTAGACTACCGTTTTTCAAATGTCTTTCCATCCTTCATATTCTGACCCTCTTCTATTCACCAAAACTAGATTTCTTGATTCCTGAAGTAATGCATGGTGAAGGTAATCTCCTTGCACATTTAGTGATGATAGGGTATATAGTATCTTATGAATAGGTAAACATCTCCTCCTTCTTCTTCTAATCCTTATGATATACTGTGTTTGATAAATGTTAATCCTCTGTATAGCTTCCTCTTATTGAATATAACTTCAAAATTGAGGACTTGTCCCAAGATATCCAAGACGAAGTGAAACTTTGTAGAGTTATTCAGCTACTGGAAAACGACACTAGTGTACTCATTGTGAGCTTTATATTTAAGGTTATTGCAAGTTCCAGTCTAATATAAATCTTATTTGTAGAAAGTGGTAATACCAGCTGGCAGTCATAAGAAAAAATTAGCAAATTGCAATATGGCCTTACAGTATCTGAAGAAGACGGGTGTTGCACTGTATGATGAAGATGGAATGTCTATAACTGGCGATGATATTGTCAATGGAGATAAAGAACTTACATTATCTCTTCTATCGAATGTGTTTGTCCATTTGCAGGTAAATTTTATTTTTCAGATATATAGTTTTTTGTTTAATAATTAACTGATGTCTTAATTTATTCAATGTTTGATCTACATATAAATTTTTCAGCTATATATTTTTTTGTAGGTAAATTTTATTATCTCTTTTTTGGAATGTGTTTCTCTACCTCAGATTGTATTTGTCCCAAGAAAACTTTGCTTAGCTAACTGAACTTTGGAGTTTAAGATTAGCATATATTTCTGTCTTAAGGGGAACACCTGTGGCCGCGTACATATGGATTAACTTATGGCCCATCATTAACCGGTTTGCACAACACACGCCTAGCAGATGTCAATGGTATACAACGCTTCTCTCTTGATTGCAATTGAGAGCTCATTAAATGCAGTTTTAGTTGGTTTGGCAATTTGCAGTGAATTCTTCAAGGGGAAACAAATAATTGGAGAATGTTGCAATAGCCCAACTGACTTTGTGAAGCCTGCAAACAAAGAAGCTGCATTGGACACAGAAGCTGATACGAAGAAATGGGCTCCACCAAAACAGGTCTAATATATGTCATAAGATGCTACTTTACAAACATTAAATTTGTGCTAATTTTCACATGAACTCAGGTTAGAGGTGATATTGCAAGGGCGTTGATGTATATGGCTGTTCGTTATGGGTTTCACGATGTTTTCTTTTTTTAATAATTTTATTTTGTCTTGATACAATTTTTTTTGTTTCAAACATGCAGATGGTGATGTTGATGGGGATGAAAAAATTTAGAGACATGAAATTGGATGAGTTAATGCATTTTTTAGTTTTTGTAAGTCATTCGATGTTATTCTTTGAACTTGATTAGTTTATGAAGTACTGAAGAATCTATCTATTTGGAATGTTGATCAATGTTTAACAATTGTTATTGATCTTTTGTGATCTTTGCATACTTGATTTTATTTTGTTACATTTGTAGTTTTCATATTCTTACTGTGTATGTCCTCGATGATTTAGAGAATACAATTCTACGAGATGTCGTTGATAAAACCAATCGTGATATCCATTCATAATAGTATGTTGACAAAAAAATATGTTGACGAAATAATTAGTCACGATAAACCATTTTTTGTGAGGACATTTCGCCTCAACATCATTTGTAATTGTGATAAAACATGGAATATTGTGACAAACATTAGCATGCTCGGAGATGGTTTTAGTGATGATTTTTTTATTGTGACAACAAAAATTGTCATGCTAAATATGTTTTGTGATGAAATATTGTCACAATAACTTTCCTCTTTTGTGACGAAAATGGAACATACGTGACAAATTTTGGTGATCCTGGAAGTGACATTTTGTGATGAAAAATGTTTGTTTTTGACAAAACTAATTTGTCACTATAGATATGTTTATTGTGAGGAATAAGTTTTTCCTCACAATAAAGCTTTTGTGAGAGAGAATAAGTGACGACCATGTGACGATTTTTTTTATCACAATAACACTAGTGACAAAATTATACAATTTTGTGGCAAAATATTTCGCCACCTTAGATGCATTTTTTTTGTAGTGGATCCTATATTACAACTATCATGTTCTAATGCATTGTTTCCAGCCTGAAAACTAAATTAACTTTATCAATTTATTAAAACTTGGCATGAAGGGGAACCAATTTTTGGTAGGAATTTGGCTAAAATAGTTAGTCAATAATTAATTCAGTTGGGAATTTGGCTAAAATTGTTAATTATGGCGGGTAGAATAGTTTATTATTAAGATATCATATCATTTCGTGTCAATGTGTCATATCATCTTGATCACATGTACTTGCGTTGTTTGTTTTTTATTCATTACCAAATTTCTTTTCCTTTTTTCAGGCTTTTATCAAAATATTTCTATTTTCAAAATTCAAAAAAAGCAAAAAATGGAAGTTTTGTAGTTTTGTTAAATAAATGATAGTTTTATAACTCCGTCAAAAAGAACATGTATATTTTCATAATTAAGGATCTGTTCGGTTCGGTCAAAATAAGTACTTTTAGGTACTTATTTTACTTTTTCTCAAAATAAGTAGGTTTATGACTTGTTCGGTAGGTCTACTTAATTTTTTTTATAGAATAAGTACTTAAATTCTCCAAATCAGGAAGCATAGAATTCATGTTTTTTAAAAATACAAAGTACTTCTCAATTCAATATAACTTTTTTACCCTTAACCCACCACATACATTCAGATCTCTCTCTCACTGTTCTTCTTCCACAAATTTTTTTCTTCTTCCCTATATTCTCTGTATGTTCTTCTTCCTAGATTTTTTTCTTCATCACTGTTCTTCTTCCCCAGATTTTTTTCTTCTTCCCCTCTTTGTATGTTCTTCTCCCCTAATTTTCTTCTTCTTCTGCACTGTTCTGCTTCCCCTCCTTCTCCGGCGAGGTCCAACAGCAACCACCACCCCAGATCCGCACTTCCCAGATCCGCATTTGTTCGTTTCTCCGGCGAAGCTTTGACGGCCGCACTTCCCAGATCCACACTCTCCTCCTTCACCTCTGCACCCTCCCATATCCGCCATTTATGCGAAGCTTTGACGTCCTCACTTCTCATATCCACACTCTCCTCCTTCACCTCTACGAAGCTCTGACGCTTTGACACCATTGATACGAAGCTTTGGGCCATTGATGCTAAGCTCTCTAGTTGTGTAGAGATGATGAAGATAAGGGGGGATTGTTAAATGGGGTCTTTAAAAATCAGATGAACCACTTGCGTATTAAGGTTTTTGAATAGGATTATATTTTTTTCATTTATTAAGGGTATTTTCGACATTTTAATTTATTTTAAAATTTTATAAGTATTTTTTTACCGAACGTGTAATCAGACAAAATATATATAAAAGTACCAGCAACAACATTAAACAAAACTACCAGTACCAGTACCAGCTCCAGCACCAGCACCAGCATTTAACAGCATTGGCGAACCGAACAGACCCTAAGTCTTTTTTCTAAGGCCTGGTTTTTTTTACTGATTTGGGATTTTATTCATTTCCCATAGTTGTTGAATAACGTTAACGGTGTATAATGAGAATAAATCTAGATCTTTAAATCATTTCAAGAAAATGCAAAGTGCATGCTCTAAAATGCACAGTAATAAAAATTTATGTGGGAGGTGGAAGAATGTATGCCAATAAAAATGCTAATCGGTGACCCCAAAAATGCATGTAAACAAAAATGCATGTCGGAGGCCTATAATGCATGTGTATTTTGCATGCATTTTTTACACATAAGCATGCATTTTCAACACATAAATTTACATTTGATTTAAATGCATTTTCGGCTGAACGTGAATGAATATCAAAAAATAAACATGCATTTTCGATATATATGCCTATATTTTCACATGCTTATTTTTTAAATGCATTCAAGTCAAACCACAATGCATGTTAATCAAAATGCAAATTTATGTGTTGAGAGTGCATGCTTATTTGCGAAAATTGCACTCCTATGTTCTAAATGTGTATGCTAATGTGTTAAAAATGCATGTAAAATATAGATGCATAAAAGGGTCTATGCATGTATTTTTATTGGCATGCATTTTTGGCCTCCAACTAACATTTTCTTGAAATGATTTGACAGTTTAGATTTATTTTTACTTTACACTATAATATTTGTTTACACCATAAGTTCTAGTAAAATAAGTTCTTATGATAAAATAGTAATAATAATATAGAATATTAAATTATACTAAAATAGAGTGACAATATTAAGTGAGAGTTAGTCAAAATAAAAATAGGGAGAGATATTGAAAATGTCATCCATAATTATAGGGATTTATAAATTTTCAAGTCTATTTACTCCTCTTAATTTCCATAAACGTAATACTCAATTAACTCTTGCATCAATTTCTCCAATTAATTATTCTTCCAGGTTTGGCTCTTACGAAGTCGGAGATCAGGAGTCAATTGAAGACAAAGATGGTATCGAAGAAGGGGAGGTGATTGGAAGTCAGCAACTTATAGGGAGGATTCTGACTGAGGATGCGAACATAGTCGATATGAGGAATTTTAGACTTTCGAGGAGGAATAACTAGACATTGATGTCGGAAGTTCCTCGATGATTATTGAGAGCGAGACACAAAAGAAGAACAATCCTTTCTCGTTGACCAAGATTCAAGGAAGCTTCTTGGTCGATGGATGAATTCTGGTCATGAAACAGCGTCGAATGGAGGCGGCGTATTTTTCTTATCTTCCATTGCAGTCCAGCGTGGTTGAGGTTTGGAATGTGGTCACGAAGACGTCCTTGGTCTTCTATGGCAGTCCGGCAGCCTTGTGCCCCCAGAAATCTAATTACTCCTAAATCCTAATTAAGTTTAGGTGTCTAATTCTTCACTCAAACTCTTTTGAAGATAAATATACTCATTGTGTAAGCTTACAATTCGTTATTTTAAATTCAATTTTAAAACTTTGTAATCTTACAATATCTAAGTTGAACTTTGGTGAATCATATATACCAACTATTATTTTATATCAAACAACACATTTAACTTCTTTCCTTAATGATTTGGTAGGATTAGTTTGGTTGGTGTATTCACTACTAAAAAATAGGAGATTAGCGTCGAAATTTTTCGACGCTAATCTCCTGTATTTCGACGCTAACGGTTTGTCGGTAACACCCCTGTCGCAAATCATTTTTTGCGTCGAATTTTTTTTTTCGACGCAATTAGCGTCGAAAAATTTGACGTTAAATCGCCTTCCAACCCCAGCTGACTTGCGTCGAATTAGCGTTGAAATTCAAAATCCAGATTAGCATGCAAAGATTCGACGCTAATTAGCGAATTTCGACGCTAATTAGCAAATCCGGATTAGCACCATTTCGACGCTAATTGACCCATTTCGACGCTAATTTTAGGTTTTTTTACAAATTCAGATTTATATATATTTATTTTCCTGTTAAACCTATTTAATACTGAAAAGATGTAGACATTATAAAAGTGAATAGTAATTAAGGAATAGTTGTTCGAATAAAAAACATAATCCCACAAGTAATTGTTTCAAGTAACAAACAAGTAATTGTTTCGAGTAACCGACAAGTTCGAACCATATCTATCACTTGTCACTCTGATCTGGAACGTTATGGTCCTCATTCTGATCTCTTGGACGATGCTCGGGGGGCAATGTGGACATCAATTGCGCTATGTGCCCCTGAAGTGTAGCCTGGAGTCTAGCTTGGGCCTCCGCTTGCATTTCATAGCGGGATTGGAACTCTCTCATCTGCTCCTGCATCGCCTCCCTCGTCGCCTGCACCTCCGCCCTCATCTGCTCCCTAATCTCCTTAAGGCGCTCGTCCATGCTTGTCTGTCCTTCTTTCTCTTGTAAGTGGCTGGTGGAGGCACGACGACGCTGATGAGAGGATAACTGATATGATGAAGACGATGTGCCTATCCCGTAAATACGGTGCCCCTTCACTCCATCCAGAGACAAGAACAACTCGTTATCGTCTACCGCTACTGATGTTGAGCTACCCTCGACCTCGCCAGTGCGTTGAGACTGTTTAGCAAGAGCACACTCAGCCTGAAATCGATCCTGCAATTCAAGAAATGCACATTAAATAAATGTACATTAAATATTTTTTAAAAATTTGACAGCACTTCCCCTATATTACGAACATTACCCATTTTTCAACAGTGACCTGCAAACCTGTAAACGCTACCCACCATTCATAACATTTATCACATACACAAAATGCCCAAATGCAACACACAAACACAATAGAAATGTCTTTCCTTCAAGGAAATCAAAACCAATATAAATTAGAATTGACTTACATGAACATCTTTGGATTTCTGGTCAATGAAATGAGAGTGATCGTCTTTCTTCGTGTGGATGCGCACATGAAGCTCAGGGAGAGTCGGCTCCCGTCCAAGCTCCTTAGCCTATCACAAAAAACAATTGATTACTAATAAAACTTAAGAGATTCTATGTAAGAATATTTTTCAATCATACCAAAACTTTTTTGAGCTTATAAGCAGACCGAGACCCTCCAGTATGCTTCACTGGACCATCATGTCCTGTTGGAGCACTTCGTCTATTTGCACGGTAGGTGATTGACAGCTTTTGTGCTTCTGGTGTTGTCCATTGTCTCTGCCAGGCTTGCCAAATCGTATCGGGAACGGTCGCACATTTCTTGTTATTTTTCCTCATTTTAGTTAATGTGTCTGAATACCGTATAGCAGCATGCTTTTCGAAGACGCTTCTAATGAATTGGTCACTATAGCACTGGTCCCATCAAAAGTATTTCTGAACAAGGTAAACAAACAAGTTAGAATAACAAGACATTAATATAATAGAAAATATGATAATTACCTTCAGTTCCTCAAAGTAGAAACCAATTTGGTCGTGACTAAGACCCTTCCATTGGTGGCCTTCGAGATACCACCGTTGTCTGAATATTCGAAGCATATGCCTCGATACCGTCCCAGAATCATGATTCCGAGAATCATTAAGACGGTTTCTGTGTGTATTAAAAACTATAAGTCGGCTCAAATAATTAATTAATGTTAAATAAGATTATACATTGACGTACCCCTGAGGATAAATATGCGTCATCTCGCATGGAACTCGAGAACGTGGCTCCTCATGAACCGATACGTCGGTGACAGGGTTTTGTGTACCTTCCCCTCCTTCTGCGTTAACCTCTTCTACAGGTTCGTCGGTGACAGGGGTCTGTCTACCCCTACCTCTACTGCTGGGCTGTCCTCTCATCTGTAATTTTACAATAACGCATAAAAAATAACATATAATTCATTGTCATAATTTAAAGATGGTGTAATATAAATTTCTTCATCAACATTCAAAAATAACAACGCATAATCTAATGGTCATTACAACAATACTAGCTACTCGTCATCTTAGCTATTTATTCATAATTTGAATCAGAATCATCTTCTTCTGAAGAAGAAGATGGAATGTCAACTTCTTCATCTTCCTCAGATGATGATGATGGAATCTCAACTTCTTCTGCTCCGTCAGTTGGATCAACAAGTATGGGTGCCTCGTTAGATGTCGTAACAATGAGATGATGTTCTGTGACGTCATCCTGAAAAGCCGTAACAACAGTCTCTGGCATGTCAAGTTCACTTCGCGCCTTTATCTTACACACAGCCCACCAATTTACTTTATCTCGTCTTTTGCTTGGATATGGTAAGTAATGGACTTGAGCAGCTTGTTCTGCTAAAATAAATGGCTCATATTTATTGTACTTCTTTCTATGATTAATATCCACCATATTATAACTTTGATGCACTGTCATACCGACACTTGGTGTTGGATTGAACCAATCACATTTGAATAACATGACCCTCTTGATTGGCAAGGCTGGGTACTCCAACTCAACAACATCAACCAACACTCCATAAAAGTCGCTTTCTCCCGGGGCATAGAGAGATCCTTTCACACAGACACCACTATTCATCGTGACTTTGTCTTCTCCATATGCTTGAGTTTGAAACTTAAACCCATTCACACAAAATCCATTGTATGTAGACACTCGTTGGAGAGGCCCTTGAGCCAGACTACGAATATAAGGATTTATGACTGTAGTGGAAGAATGTACCTAAAATACAAAAATGAAATATTTAGGTCACCTCACTCTTGAAACGATTCCATTAATAAATACTGTCGCACAATACTTACATGTTCCTTAAACCATAATGCAAAATCATTCTCCAACTTCGCTTCAATTTCAGCTTGCGTTATCTCAGGGTTGATTTCATACAATCCATCCACAAAGTCACTTTGACATCGATGCAAAAAAATGAATCAAATTAACCGATGATCCAATCAAAAGGAATCCATTGAAATGACTTGAACACTTACTCTCTGTATGATTCGATTTCAGGACAGTTCAAAAGAATATAACTGTGGGCAGCGACTAACTCCTTGTTATCCAAATACCTTTTTCCCACAAGCACCTACATGTCTTCCTGCAGACATGAAAATGGATAACTTGTCCGCGTCGTCATCGACATCCATATCATACACTACATTTCTTTGCAACCTCTCAGGTAACCTATGATCACCGTCTGTAAAATAAAAGGAAGCAAATTTTGCGGTTTCCTCTAGCAAATAACCGTTACGAATGCTTCCTTCCACTTGACCTTTATTTGTGACCTTTTTCTTCACCTTTCTTAAATATCTGTCCCATAAAAAATAATATAGTTACTAAGCATTGTTAGTAATTGGCATTACCTTTAAAATAGATAACAAGTACCTTTCAAATGGGTACATCCATCGATACTGCACAGGGCCTGCCATTAAAGCTTCGTATGGAAGGTGTACAGGGAGATGTTCCATTGAATCAAAAAAGCTTGGTGGAAATATGCGTTTCAACTTGCAAAGTATCTTCGAGATCTCAAGATCCATACGCTCTAGATCGGTAGCCTTTAACGTTGTAGAAGTTAAGTCTTTGAAAAAAATACTCAACTCCGTTATCGGCTCCCAAACTTCCTTTGGAAGAAGCTCCCGAAAAGCAATTGGCAGAAGGCGTTACATAAATACATGACAGTCATGACTTTTCATTCCAATCATTTTCAGATTGTTGAAATCCACACACCTCGACAAGTTTGACACATAGCCATCCGGAAACTTTATGGACTTAACCCATTCAAGTAGAATCTTCTTTGCCTCTTTATCTAAAGCATACAACGCCTTTGGATATTTACCGGTGCTTTCATTCCTTGCTACACTTGGACGATCACAAATATCTTTCAATTCCTCCCGAGATTTCGCAGTGTCTTTCGTCTTCCCGGGGACATTTAACACGGTATTGAAAACATTGTCAAAGACATTTTTCTCAATGTGCATCACATCGAGATTATGTCGAATCATATTTGTCTTCCAATACGGCAAATCCCAAAATATACTCTTCCTGTTCCAGCCATGACTCTTAGCTTTCTGAGCATTAACCTTCTCAGCCTCATATTCGTATGCCTTCATGAACCCCAAACGCTCCACTTCTTCTATTAACTCTTCTCCTGTTTTCACTCTTCCAAATCTCTTGCTCACTCCTTTTCCCTTTCGGAAATCAGTTTTGTTCCGACGGTAAGGATGACCTGGGACTAAGAACTTTCTGTGACAATCAAACCATGATTGTTTTCCACTTTTGGGGAGTGTGAATGCATCAGTATCCTCCATGCAATATGGACATGCAAGTTTTCCCTGTGTGCTCCAACCAGACAACATATAATATGCAGGAAAGTCGTTGATTGTCCACATCAATGCAACCCTCATTTGAAAATTTTGTCTCATATGGATGTCATATCTCATCGTACCTTGACTCCATAGTTGGTTCAACTCGGCTATCAACGGTTGTAGAAAGATGTCCATCCGGCTTTTTGGATTTCGAGGGCCGGGGACAAGTATTGTCAAAAATATGAACTCGTCTTTCATACACATCCCTGGAGGTAGATTATACGGCGTCACAATTACTGGCCATGAAGAGTATTGCTGCCCAAAGCTACCAAATGGTTGGAATCCATCAGTGCATAATCCTAGTCTGATATTTCGCACTTCTGCTGCAAATTCATTACGTAACTCATTGAATTGTTTCCAAGCTGGTGAATCAGATGGGTGAAACATCTTCCCATCAATCATTTCATGTTCGGCGTGCCATCTCATATACTTCGCTGTTGCTTTTGAAGCATACAACCTTTGTAGCCTCGGAGTTAGAGGAAAATAGAACATCTTCTTGTACGGCACATTAACTCTTCTCTTCTTCATTTTTGTGTTGGATTTCCACCTTGGCTTGCCGCATACTTTGCATTGTGTGGCATTTTCATCTTGCCCCCAATAAATCATGCAGTTGTCTATACAACATTCAATTACTTCATATGGCAAACCGAGACCTTTCACCAACTTCTTAATGTTAGCAAAGTTGGTTGGCATCTTGTTGTTATCAGGTAACAATTCCTGGATTAGGTCACTCACATCATCTACTAAGGACACTGAAGCTCCATGTCGACACTTAATCTCTAACATCTTAACAGCTGCAGACAAAGGTGAGTGTTTCTTATTACCATGCCATATGTCTCCTTCAGCTGCACGCATCATATCATAAAACTTCTGAGCTTCTTCATTCGGAGCTTCTTCATTCACACCTTCTTCTCCAAACATTCCTGGCCCAGCTGCATCAATAACCATTCTCTGAACTGAATTGTATTCCACATTTCCATACTCGAAATCTTCAGACGGTTGTTGCACACCATTCTAACCATGATGAATCCATACAAAATACTCTCGCACAAACCCATTAGTCATGACGTGTAACTTCACTTCATCGACACTTCGATAAAACGTATTCTGACATGTAGTCTTACTACATGGACACTTCATCCGATCGCCGTCCATACACTCAGGATGTTGCATAGCAAATTCAACGAACTTGTCAAGATGACTTACGAACTCTAATGAGAGCATGCCATCTCCTAATATTCTATTATACATCCAACTACGATCAAAGCTCATTTTTTGAATTGTTTTATTACCCCTTAACCTGTATATAACTATAGAGATTCTATTAATGGACCAATAAATTCAATAAATAACTCATATAAACAAATTCGCAAATTCCTATAGTCGACAAATTTGCAAATTCACAAATTCAATTTATTTTCCAAATTCCCAAATAATTCAACCAATCGCAATTGATTCTACAAATTCACATTTCCACCAAATCCACATATCGACAAATTCGTAATTTCACAAATTCAATTTAGTTTCCAAATTCCCAAATTCAACCAATCACAATTGATTCTACAAATTCACATTTCCACCAATTTCACAAATCGACAAATTCGTAAGTTCACAACTTCACACAACATTCTCAAAACATTCACAAATTCACAATTTCTCAACCCTAATAATTCATATAACATCAATTCACTCCAAATCATAGTCAAAATCAACATGCAAGAGTACTATGACGTTGTAGAAAGCTAGGAGAAGACTAATTTGAACATAAAGCTTCGTCTAACTAATTCAATCAAAACCTAATTATCAAAATTTCCCCCCAATTTGTAGTTAACAAGAAGAAAGAAGGAAGAAGAAAGGAGGAGGAAGTACCCTTGAAGTCGTCCCTTTGATTCGGCCCTAGCTCGTTCGCCCTAGCTCTCGTTCGCCCTAGCTCTCGCGCCGTCGCCGATTCGCACTTCTCGTTCGCCCTACCTCTCTGCTGTCAACTGGGGAGTCGACTGATTTGTGAAGTTTTAATTCACATTTAGCGTCGAAAATTTCGACGCTAAATGTGAATTAAAACATGTCAGCGCCACTCCTTGCGTCGAAAATTTCGACGCTAATCCTCGATCGGGATTTTTAATGTTTAGCGACGATATTAGCGTCGAACTGTTTCGACGCTAATATTAGCGTCGAAATTTTTGACGCTAAAGTAGCCCGCCATGATTCCCGCCAACAATTAGCTTCGAAAATCGGTTTGTCGCTAAATTTCGTCGCTAATTATGGACTTTCTCATATTTAGCATGCAAACCCGCGTTTGTCGCTAAATTTCGACGCTAAAACGCTGTTTTTTAGTAGTGATTGTTTATAAAATTTGTTCAAACAGAACTACGACTGTAACAAATGAATACTGAAACTACGATCTTGATTATCGTGTCATAAATCTTTAAATTTACTAGGATTAACTCGAAAAACATACCTTCAAACCGATCTACAACTACAATCTATGACTACATACACTACGATCCTGAATATCATTTCATAAATCGGAAAATCACTATAATTAACTCAAAAAACACACGTTCAAACAGAACTACAACTGCAACCAATGAATACTGAAACTACACTGTCAAATATTATGTCATAAATCGGGAAAGTTACTAGGATTAACTCGAAAAAACACCTTCAAACAGAACTACAAGTACAATCAATGAGTACTGAAACTACTATAATGAATATCATTTGATAAATTAGGAAAGTTACAAGGATTAACTCAAAAAACACACCTTTATTGATTTCAAAAAAATTGTAGCCTCTTGAACGAAAATAAATCTTGATGCATGTAGTAGCAAAACGCTTTTATGGTTTTCTAATACTGATAAAGATGAAGAAGATGATGAAGAAGAAGTGTTAATGAAGAACCGATATTTTTATTCTTTTTCATATTTATTTTTCCTTACTAGAATCACTCTACTTGATTATTTAATTGATTTCTTAAAATTAATCTAATTATTCCAATTAAATCCAGGCCATCCATTCGCTTCAATGTAACGGTTAAGATTAGAACTACCATTTTACTAGAAACACCATTTTTACCGGAACCCACATCTCTCTCTCTATGTGTATATGCATATATTCTAATGTGCTTTTTCCTTGTTTGTGTACGAAAGTTTGAATGAATCACGTAGATGAAATATAATGTATAAAGTGATTAAAAATGATCCAACAAGACAGTAACACATTTCATTAAATTAATGAACGTAAGGTGTGTAGTTGTATATATTTTGTTACTATTTATGTGTACATGGTATTATCATGGAGATGTTCTTTATTGTAGAAAGAGAATGAACTATATGGATGATTTCTGGTATCAATTTTATTGTGTGTATTAAAATCTAAAATATTTTTCTCTTGGATTGTATTTTTAGTTTGATTGGATATCATATTTAGTACAATGCATATATCACTATTACATGTTATTATTCAATCCATTATTATTTTATAAATATTCATAGTTTAATATTTTCTCACGGAAGAAGCAATCGACAAATTTATGGAATTTGATTCTTATTTATAGAGAATTTTTTTCCTTGTCCAGTTAAATATCTCACTCGGTCTATACAAATCAAATTTCTCCTCCCTAATGATAACTTCAATGTTTAAGCAGGATTTAGATGAGTCTATCATTAAAAATATAACTAAAAGTCTGAATCTTCTGTAACTTACCAATATATTTGTTACGTGGATAAGTAAATGAATATAAAGTCCGACAAAGTTTGGTTATTTATGGGTTGTGCTAATTGATCTCTATTGGAATCGAATTGGAAATATACTTGAGATGAAAATAACGGGTGTTGTTCTCGCACTAAGGATATATGTATCATTGTAAACGTCTATAATGTTTTACACAAAAGTCTATTTATATTGCTGCACAATGAAATTGAAATTTACCACCTTTAAAAAAATTAGAAGCATAACAAATACTAATATGATGAATAGAATAATGAAAATTTAATATCAAGTATTAGCAGAAGATCGATGTTTTTACATGAGTAACATCGAGGTCTTGAATTAACCATTTATATTAGCCATCAAGCAACCATTTTAGAAGTATTTATAAATCAAATTGGCCATCGGATGAGAAATTCGTTGAGTTTTGTAACACTAGATTAAATGTGAGAGGAAGTCATTAAGTTTTGTAACGCCAGAATAAATACGGGAGGAAGTGAAAAAGGGCATAAAAGAAGTTGTCTTTAATTTTTCCGACTTATCTTACAAGAATGAAGGTAATTTTGGATTATCATAAGGGGCATAACAGGTAATATCAGAAGATATCAGTTTGACTGTATAAGATAGATTAGGATTTTGGAAGTTGAATTGGAGGTAATAAATTGATCCTCCAACTCAACTTTTATAGTATACTAGGCTATTCTCGCCAGCGTGTCGCACATGTTTTTCTTGATTTTGATGCTAGATTGATCACCTAGGGTTGAGATTGTTATTCATACATGTTAGGATAGATTACTAACGTTTTTTCTAATCTATTCCTTTAAAACAAGCATGAAAGATTCGGTTTGAACTAGGACTTTTGTATAGAGATTTGCATTGTAGGCTAGTTGCTAAATATCTATTCCCTGGTTTTCTTTGCTTATTGCTGTTCGTCGTAGTTAATCAAGTCGGATAGGTCTAGAATGCTCGGTTTGTTGCGCTAGATAATTGTTGTGTCAGAATAGGATAAAAAATGCTAGGATATGTGCTCTATGAAATCACAATGATACACATCACCAAATGACATGGATTTTTTTTGCTAAGATTATTCTACAATTAGTTTTCTAAAATCATTTACAATTGTTTTCATAGTTATTATCCAGACCACAAAACCCCTTTGTTTTATACTTCGGTTTGTCCTATCAAAGCCTAAATAATTCAATGCCTCCTATAGGATTCGACCCTTACTTCCTTTGTATTCTAATTAATAGAATTTAGTGAAGTTTAGGACTTCAAAGACGCTGAGACGTTTAGTCTTGGCTTGTTTTCACTAAAAATCGTGTTTGTTTGTTATTGCCTAAGATTGATTGTTTTACGACTGGCAAACACAACTATCTCTTCCCAAATTGGCGCCGTTTCCGGGGAGGCATAACATATCGAAATGTTATTTAGACTTGGTTTGAACATTTCCTAGCGTGAACTACTTACATGGTTCACGCTCGTTCTACTGACTCTTCCCCAATCTCACCGATTCTAGAGATAGAACACGACTTCCATTGTCTTAGGCGAGGAAGAATTTTGAACAAAGAGAAGAAGTAGATGTTTTTTTTTGAAGAGATGGATCAAACTTTGAAAGTTTTGGCAGCGCCCAACTTGGGTTCGCCAACATGAGCTCTAGCTCTACCAAAACTTAAAGATAGCCAGAAATTCGAGCTAAAGACAGGGGTAGTTTGTTTAGTACCCAAATTCAGTTTCACAACGATAAAGGATTCCATCAACCACCTTCTCAAATTTATGGAGGTATGCGTCAATCTTTGACCATCGGATGTGGATGAGGTGCAAATGAAGATGAGATCATTCTCTTTGTCCTTCAAGAATTCTGTGAAGGACTGGTACCACACCCTTGCTTCGGGAAGTGTTACGAACTAGGTGGATATGAAAAAGCTTTTTCTAGCAAAGTACTTGATAGGCAGCATTTAGTACGACATTACACGTGGTCATTAGCATTTATATCAAGTGATTTGGCCCATCTATAGCGCGTATTACCGTGATCCAGATAGAGCAAAGCCAAGGAGTTAAATATGAGGATTACGGACAGCTGAGGGGAAGACAGATAAAGGGTACAAGCTGGAGCCGCACACGTCAGAGACGCGACCACGTCCTGACACCGCGCGCCAGCGCGACTGGAGTCCCTTATGCCTGACTGCGTGCCTGTAACTGAGGACTCATGCGACGGCGCGCCCCTAGCACGCGATCGCGCCATCTCACATGGCGAAAAGTCCAAGTCTTTGCCCAAGGTGCGACCGCGCCGAAATATGCGCGACCGCGCCTATGTCGGGTCGAGAAGCTACCAAAACCCTACTTTCCTTGTTCCTGCGCTTGTGCTTTGGGCTATCTTCATTTGTGGAGTTTTTGGCTAGGTTAATTAGATTCATATTCTATCATTAGGTTAATAAATAGAGGAGTCATTGCCTTCATCTATTATCTCATCTTTATACATTTCATTTTACATAGTTATTAGCAATGAGTCAGGAGTAGTTATCCTATACTTTGTGTGATTGGTGAAAGTCAATAGGCTGATTCAATCTAGGGTTTCTAATCCTTTGTTCTCAATAATATATCTCAATTGTGTTATCCTCTTGCTTGTATCTCTTATTGAATTGAACTGTCTATCTAGATTGATCACCTAAGTTGTTTAAGTCTATTTCATATACATAGGTCTGGTTTATCCTAGATGGAGAATCTTACCATAGAGTAGCAAAACAACTACCTGGACTAGTTAGACTTGTAGGTGTGTGGAGGATAATGATGTGTTAGTAGTCAAGTGACGATGCACATTCCTATCAATTCTTGAAGTTAATGATGCCTAGGAATTAGCCTTAATAGTTTTAGGGGTGGATTTAGAGGTAAGGGCTTTTAGGGCTAGTTGACCTAATTAGCTACATAGAACAAGGATTAGGACAATTAGAAGATATATAGGAAAAATAGAAAGAGAGAACCTAAATAGAGAAATCTAGGACCATTGAATCAGCCTATTAGGTGAATACAATCATAGAAAGTGTTTTTTCCATTTTAGTCTTCAAACAATCATTAGTCATTAGTTTCACAAATTTTCCCCCTTTGTTAAGTTTTCGAGTTGATTAATTTAATATCGTAGGAATTGATCTCTTTCGGGTCGTTGTGGGATTCCACACCTACTTACCACTTTACTTTAGTAGAGTAGTAGTTGGGAAAATATTACTTTCGCGAGGGCCTAACGACCTCCTATCAAAATTGGCGCTGTTGCCGGGGAACCAATTTTTTTTACTTGTGATATTAGTTAAATTGACTCTGGTGCTGACTAGTGTATTGTCAGCACCCGTACTACTAATCGTTCACTTGTTGAGCTCATCCCAGAGATCGAGAGGACCGTTAGGAGGAGCATAAGAGAGAGGATAACAGAGAGATGAACAATTAGGACAACCAGGAGGACTAGCTTACTCCATAGCAGGTACAGGCAAATCAAAAACTGTTGATGGACCAATTCTTAGAGTAATATGCTTAGCAGAACAACCTCACCGGAAATAGGACGATGCAGGAGCGCACCACTCCCAACCTGAAGCAGCAGCCTCAAGCGGTGGTCCTACCACCATTTTCTTAAGGAGTCACTTTCGAACTCAAGTCCGGGATGATAAACTTTCTTCCTTTATTCCATGGTATGCCTGGAGAGGACCCCGTCATGCACCTGAACCAGTTTTACGATATATGCATGGCCATAAAGCCGGTCAATGTGTCGGAAGAGCAAATCAAGATGAGGGTGTTCGGTTTCACTCTGAAGATCACCGCTAGAGCTTGGTATTACCACCTCCCCACAAGCACAATAGACATCTAGGAGAAGGTACACTGGGAGTTCTTGAACCGATACTTTCTGGTGAAGAAGGAAACTGCGCTAAAGAGGGAGATTGCGCAAGTGGAACATAGAGATGAGGAGTCACTGTACGACTACCTAGAGAGATTCAAGGGGCTTTGTGCTAGCTTCCCTTTTCACGACTACAAACAATAGGACTTGGTGTTTTTTCTTACCCAGGGGCTACTTACTAGTGAAAAGAGGATGGTCGACGTTTCTTGTGGAGGGAGCATTCTCATCATGACCCCGGAAGATGCTATGGAGAAGTTGGAAAGTATGGCTGAGAGCACGAGAAGCTTTCAAAGGACCTATACAAAGAGGGCGGTAAACGCCACAAGTTTGAGCATGGAAGGATCAGGCTTAGCATGAGAGTTAGCTGAGATAAAGAAAATGCTCGCAAGTTTACTACCCAAGAGCGTTCAGCAGCCTGCGCGACTTTGTGTTATTTTTTCTAGTACAGGTCATTCTCGGATCAATGTCCTGAGTTTCGGGACCACACAATCGCGGAGGTAAATGCTATAGGAGGATACGAACCTCCTCGTCCATGGGAAAATCAGCAACAAAATTTCCATCCTAGATATAGAGATCAGCAGGACCAACAAAGATGGAGGCCCTGTGATCAGCAGCAGAATTCAAGAGTCCCTACTATGGATATGATCAAGGATTTGACCAAGAATCTCGCCACCCTTGCGTCAAACGCCCAGAACACCGATGCTAGACTCACGAAATTAAAAGTCCAAATGGAGCAAATTGCACAAACGGTCTCAACACTGGCTCAAAATCACTCAATTTTGCTACCTGCACAAAGTTTGGTGAACCCAAACCAAAACCCAACGATCTAGAGTCTTAAGAACGTCAGCACGATGGAATTGGGAAGTGGGAGAAATTTTGGAAAAGAAATCAGGCCAAGAGGAGGACATAAAGGGCGAATTGTCAGAGGCGCGCCCGCATCAAGAGCCGATCGACCACGCGTTTAGGAAGGAGGTTTCCGGAAGCTCGGCATGATAGCGCCTCATACAGCGCGACTGCACGCCGTTTACTAAGAGCTTACGCGACCGCGCCCCCTTGGTGTGCGACCGCGCCCACTTGACAGTTGAACCAGAGAAGCCTGCAACGCTGGATGTTGACAAGACGATCACGATGGAGGAAGAAGAGGAGCTAGACGACCCGTGAGGTGACTTTAAGCTCCAACAGAGCAATTATGTACGTCCCAACTTCCCTCCACTCTATGCGGAGAAACCACCAGCCCCCTTCCCAGAAGCATTAAGAGATACCAGGAGTCCAACAGATGACAAGGAGCTGTTTAAGATCTTCAACAAGTTCGCCGTGAATATCCCACTACCAAAGCTAGTCCTGAGCATACCTAGGTACGCGAAGTTTCTCAAAGAACTTTGCACAGTCAAGAGGAGACAGAAAATGAAGGGGGCCAAAAAGATAACAGCTGGAGAAAGAGTATCCTTCATCTACTAGAAGCGCATGCCCACCAAATTTAATGATCCTTGTATGGTGACTGTCCCTTACCGCATTGGCAACACTGATTTTGATCGTGCTATGTTAGATTTAGGAGTTGCCATTAATGTCTTTCCATACTCCCTTTTCACCCAATTAGGACTAGGGCCTTTGAATGAAACTGATATTTTAGTCCAATTGGTTGATGGGTCGACTATTCGTCCTAGGGGGATAGTGGAAAACATGCTAGTTAAGGTTGATAGGTTAATCTTCCCAACAGATTTTTATGTGCTTCATATGGCGATTGATAGGGAAGGCGTACCTATACTTTTAGGGAGACCATTTATGAGGACATCTGGTACTAAGGTAGACTTAAGGAATGTCACATTGTCACTGGAGTTTGATGGATATGTGATTAGTTTTGATATTGGTAACGATGAGGAGTCGGGTGATGATATGGCTAGTGTTTTCGCTATAAAGGTAGTTGATCCTGTAAGGGATGTGGATAGGTTATAGATGGCTTTTGATGATGCCCCCATGTTGTTGTTATAGGGAGACAACCTTCCTTCTCTTCCACCTATTATGCAGGTACCTAGAGTAACGTTAACGTTACCTCCAGGACATTACATAGAGACGAAGAGATGGTATGACAAGGGGCGCACAAAGAAGAAGAAAGGAAAGGCAGTATTGGATCTGGAAAGATGAGCTGGCCCTCATAAGGGCCTACGTAGGATGACATGAGAGCAAGACGTCGAGCCAACAATGTTAAACAAAGGCGTTGTCCGGGAGACAACCCGTCCATGAGGTAATTATCTTACTTCCACTTAGGTTTTCTTTGTTCCTTATCTGACAATGAGGAAATTGTTTAGTTTAAGTGTGGGGGAGGGGGTTTACTTAACCTATCGTAGTAGTAGTTTTTGAATTTTTTTAGTTATTTTGAATTTTTAGAGTTGACATTCATATTTTCCCACCTAGTTGGATCCTGTGTGAACTTTTATAAAGATGTGTGGATTTTGAATCTTTTTACTATGTTTTAGATGTCAATATTTCAAGTTTATAGGATGAGGATATGTTTGACCAAGTAAAGGACATTGACTTGGGCATGTTGATTATGATTAGGACGCATTAGGACCGATACTAAGGTTGAATGTGCACCATATCATCTCTAGTTTGTCATTATGTGATAATAAATTGTTCCCGTCCTTTTGCATCATGATTGAAAAAGAATATAAAAAGGTAGTGAACTCCAAGTGAAATAAGTTAGAAGAGCATGCGATCTCCGGGGTGTGAAAGATCACCTTAGGTTCGATACTCCATGGCTAAATAAGCAAAGAGTTTCATTAGTAGCCTGGACCGTATAACGGACAGTCTCAATACCTCAGAACAAATTGGCCCGAACCATAAGATGGACAGGCCCGATACCTAAAAGTGAAAATAAAGTGCAAAATGTGTGAATAGCATGAAAAGGAGCAATGAAAAGTGCATGTGATATGACTTAAGTAGAGTTCTGGTTTTTCTCTTCTTTCGATGGTCTTAGAACTCGTGCATAATTGTCATAAGTAGAAACATGCTAGGACAAAGTCGCTTATTTGATCTTCTGGTACTCACATTGGTATATTACTTGGATACAGACATCCTTAGCATAGTTTGAGGAGTCAGGTTCGTGTATTTCCTTAGAGTAAACATGGGAAGGTTTGATTGCCATTGTTGGGTAGTTAGAGTCTAGATAGTTTGCATTGTTTTTGGAGTTTTTATTTTTAGATTCGGAGTCTACGCTCATTGTTTTTATGATTGTAGGTACGCAGAGCTAGAGTGTGGAGCCGACGACCACTACCGTCAAATCGTCCATATCCGCTGAGTTTATCATGGAGTTAGAAGAATCTTACTCAAAGACGAGCAAGGTTCAAGTGTGGGGGTGTTTGATAAGCAGTGTTTAGTACACCATTACATATGGTAGTTAGCATCTATATCAAGTGATTTGGCATGTCTATAGCGCTTATTAACGTGATCCAGACTGAGCAAAGCCAAAGAGTTAAATACGAGGATTACGGACAACTGAGGGGAAGACAATGAAAGGGTAGAAGCCCGATCCCCACACGTCAGAGATTCGACAGCGTCCCGACACCGCGAGCCAGCGCAACCGCGCCCCATACCCGCGACCGCATGCCTATTAATGAGTACTAGAGCGTATGTGCCCCCTAGAACGCGACCACGCCATCTCACATGGCAAAAAGTCCAAGTCTCGGCCCAAGGCGCGACCGCGCCAACACACGTGCAACCGCGCCTGTGTCGGGACGAGAAGCCACCGAAACCTTACTTTCCTTGTTGATGCGCTTGGGCTTTCGGTTACCTTCAATGTGGAGTTTTGGGCTAGGTTAATTAGATTCAGCTTCTATCACTAGGTTAATAAATAGAGGAGCCTTTGCCTCCATCTATTATCTCATCTTTATACATTTCATTTTACGTAGTTTTTAGCAATGAGCAAGGAGTAGTTATCCTATACTTTGTGTGATTGGTGAAAGTCAATAGGTTGATTCAATCTAAGGTTTCTAATCCTTGGTTCTCAATAATATATCTCAATTGCTTTATCCTCTTGCTTGTATCTCTTATTGAATTGAATTATCTATCTATATTTATCAACTAGGTTGTTTAAGTCAATTTCATATAGCTAGGTCTAGTTTATCCTAGTTGGAGAACCTTTCCATAGAGTAGAAAAACAACTACCTGGACTAGTTGGACTTGTAGGTGTGTGGAGGATAATGGTGTGTTAGTAGCCAAGTGGCATTGTACATTCCTATCTATTCTTGAACTTAATGCTGCCTAGGAATTAGCCTTAATAGTTTTAAGGCTGGATTTAGAGGTAAGGGATGTTAGGGATAGTTGACCTAATTAGCTACATAGAACGAGGATTAGGGAAATTAGAAGATATATAAAAAAATAGAGAAAGAGAGAGAAACCGAATAGAGAAATCTAGGACGATTGAATCAACCTATTAGGTGAATACCAATCATACAAAGTATTTTTACCATTTTAGTCTTTAAACAATCATTAGTCATTAGTTTCACAAATTTCCCCCCTTTGTTACGTTTTAGAGTTGATTAATTTAATATCGTAGGAATTGATCTCTTTCAGTTCCCTGTGGGATTCGACCCTACGTACCACTTTACTTTAGTAGAGTAGTAGTTGGGAAAATATTACTTTGGTGAGGGTCTAACGACCTCCCGTCAGTAATTCCCCACCCTTAAATCAAATGCCTTGAAGAAGCAGATTTGCAACATCGAGCAAGAAGGCATCGAGTCTCTTTATGACTATCTTTAGAGGTTCAAGAACCCAATCAAGACCTGCCCATATAATGGCTATCAGGACCACAACTTGGTTTTGTACTTGCATTGAGGTCTTTGTGAGGATGACCACTGAATGGTTAATGCGGCATGCCAGGGGAACATATTAGGCTTAACTCATTTAGCAGCTATGAAGATGTTTGCTACTCTAGCGGGTGACTCGAGACGGTATAATGGGTGTGGAAGAAAGAGTCTGTTCAGCACTACCACAGCTAAATCCGACGAGGTAGTGCTACTTAAGGAAGAATTCAGGAGGCTAAAGCTCCAAGGCACTACTCATCAAGTGAAGGCATGTGAAGCATGCAGTGATGACTTACATCCTACAAACGCCTGTCCGTTGTTCCAAGAAGAGGTGAATGCGATTGGTTTCCAACAGGGCATGTCAAGGCCCCCTATCAAGGCCAAAGCAACCAGCCTTGGAGGAACCATCCTAACTTTAGATGTAATAGTACCGAAAATCAACTCAACCCTCCTCCTCGTCAAAACCAGCAATCCTACGATGATATCATACGAGCACTCGCTGTGAGCAACACCGAACTACAAGGTGGGCTTAAACAAGTTGTCGTCGCCATCACCAAAATCAATGATTCAATGGTAAATCTACAGAATCAGGTGAGTCATATGACCAAAACCGTAGGACAACTTCAACACCAAATTTTGGGTTGTCTCTCATCCCAAAAGGAGAAAAATCTAGACATAAACAATGTAAGATTAATGGGAGTGTATGAAGACATTCTAGAAAAGGAGGTGAACAATGTTGAAAAGGAGGACCAGATCTAAAGTCCTGATGTGCTCGTAGAACCCGAAGAAGAAATGAACATATCAAATTCACCGCCTTGCTATCGATCGTCGAACCATTACCAATGCCTTCCGATCTACTGATGTAGAGCTCGAAGTTATTGATATGCAAGTGAGCGACCGCCGTACCTTGTGGTGTGGTAATTTTCCTTCTAGGAAGTCTTCCAATGACCGCCATCCTT
>NW_027370087.1:0-38370 GCF_046119375.1 Phyllobates terribilis
TGTGCATTTACAATATTCATTGATTTTTGCCATTGAAAAACATGTTTTTCATATACCAGAAATGTTTGAAGCTACTGACTGAATGAAAGGAGCTGGCATCTCACTCTCTTTGAATCTTCTTTATCATGCTAGGATTAACAGGAAAAAGCTAAAAATTTCAGAATTGCACCGTGCAATGTGGAGATATTACTGTTTGTGCATTTACAATATTCATTGATTTTTGCCATTGAAAAACATGTTTTTCATATACCAGAAATGTTTGAAGCTACTGACTGAATGAAAGGAGCTGGCATCTCACTCTCTTTGAATCTTCTTTATCATGCTAGGATTAGCAGGAAAAAGCAAAAAATTTCAGAATTGCACCTTGCAATGTGGAGATATTACTGTTTGTGCATTTACAATATTCATTGATTTTTGCCATTGAAAAACATGTTTTTCATATACCAGAAATGTTTGAAGCTACTGACTGAATGAAAGGAGCTGGCATCTCACTCTCTTTGAATCTTCTTTATCATGCTAGGATTAACAGGAAAAAGCTAAAAATTTCAGAATTGCACCGTGCAATGTGGAGATATTACTGTTTGTGCATTTACAATATTCATTGATTTTTGCCATTGAAAAACATGTTTTTCATATACCAGAAATGTTTGAAGCTACTGACTGAATGAAAGGAGCTGGCATCTCACTCTCTTTGAATCTTCTTTATCATGCTAGGATTAGCAGGAAAAAGCAAAAAATTTCAGAATTGCACCTTGCAATGTGGAGATATTACTGTTTGTGCATTTACAATATTCATTGATTTTTGCCATTGAAAAACATGTTTTTCATATACCAGAAATGTTTGAAGCTACTGACTGAATGAAAGGAGCTGGCATCTCACTCTCTTTGAATCTTCTTTATCATGCTAGGATTAACAGGAAAAAGCTAAAAATTTCAGAATTGCACCGTGCAATGTGGAGATATTACTGTTTGTGCATTTACAATATTCATTGATTTTTGCCATTGAAAAACATGTTTTTCATATACCAGAAATGTTTGAAGCTACTGACTGAATGAAAGGAGCTGGCATCTCACTCTCTTTGAATCTTCTTTATCATGCTAGGATTAGCAGGAAAAAGCAAAAAATTTCAGAATTGCACCTTGCAATGTGGAGATATTACCGTTTGTGCATTTACAATATTCATTGATTTTTGCCATTGAAAAACATGTTTTTCATATACCAGAAATGTTTGAAGCTACTGACTGAATGAAAGGAGCTGGCATCTCACTCTCTTTGAATCTTCTTTATCATGCTAGGATTAACAGGAAAAAGCTAAAAATTTCAGAATTGCACCTTGCAATGTGGAGATATTACTGTTTGTGCATTTACAATATTCATTGATTTTTGCCATTGAAAAACATGTTTTTCATATACCAGAAATGTTTGAAGCTACTGACTGAATGAAAGGAGCTGGCATCTCACTCTCTTTGAATCTTCTTTATCATGCTAGGATTAACAGGAAAAAGCTAAAAATTTCAGAATTGCACCGTGCAATGTGGAGATATTACTGTTTGTGCATTTACAATATTCATTGATTTTTGCCATTGAAAAACATGTTTTTCATATACCAGAAATGTTTGAAGCTACTGACTGAATGAAAGGAGCTGGCATCTCACTCTCTTTGAATCTTCTTTATCATGCTAGGATTAGCAGGAAAAAGCAAAAAATTTCAGAATTGCACCTTGCAATGTGGAGATATTACTGTTTGTGCATTTACAATATTCATTGATTTTTGCCATTGAAAAACATGTTTTTCATATACCAGAAATGTTTGAAGCTACTGACTGAATGAAAGGAGCTGGCATCTCACTCTCTTTGAATCTTCTTTATCATGCTAGGATTAACAGGAAAAAGCTAAAAATTTCAGAATTGCACCGTGCAATGTGGAGATATTACTGTTTGTGCATTTACAATATTCATTGATTTTTGCCATTGAAAAACATGTTTTTCATATACCAGAAATGTTTGAAGCTACTGACTGAATGAAAGGAGCTGGCATCTCACTCTCTTTGAATCTTCTTTATCATGCTAGGATTAGCAGGAAAAAGCAAAAAATTTCAGAATTGCACCTTGCAATGTGGAGATATTACTGTTTGTGCATTTACAATATTCATTGATTTTTGCCATTGAAAAACATGTTTTTCATATACCAGAAATGTTTGAAGCTACTGACTGAATGAAAGGAGCTGGCATCTCACTCTCTTTGAATCTTCTTTATCATGCTAGGATTAACAGGAAAAAGCAAAAAATTTCAGAATTGCACCTTGCAATGTGGAGATATTACTGTTTGTGCATTTACAATATTCATTGATTTTTGCCATTGAAAAACATGTTTTTCATATACCAGAAATGTTTGAAGCTACTGACTGAATGAAAGGAGCTGGCATCTCACTCTCTTTGAATCTTCTTTATCATGCTAGGATTAACAGGAAAAAGCTAAAAATTTCAGAATTGCACCGTGCAATGTGGAGATATTACTGTTTGTGCATTTACAATATTCATTGATTTTTGCCATTGAAAAACATGTTTTTCATATACCAGAAATGTTTGAAGCTACTGACTGAATGAAAGGAGCTGGCATCTCACTCTCTTTGAATCTTCTTTATTATGCTAGGATTAACAGGAAAAAGCAAAAAATTTCAGAATTGCACCTTGCAATGTGGAGATATTACTGTTTGTGCATTTACAATATTCATTGATTTTTGCCATTGAAAAACATGTTTTTCATATACCAGAAATGTTTGAAGCTACTGACTGAATGAAAGGAGCTGGCATCTCACTCTCTTTGAATCTTCTTTATCATGCTAGGATTAACAGGAAAAAGCAAAAAATTTCAGAATTGCACCTTGCAATGTGGAGATATTACTGTTTGTGCATTTACAATATTCATTGATTTTTGCCTTTGAAAAACATGTTTTTCATATACCAGAAATGTTTGAAGCTACTGACTGAATGAAAGGAGCTGGCATCTCACTCTCTTTGAATCTTCTTTATCATGCTAGGATTAACAGGAAAAAGCTAAAAATTTCAGAATTGCACCGTGCAATGTGGAGATATTACTGTTTGTGCATTTACAATATTCATTGATTTTTGCCATTGAAAAACATGTTTTTCATATACCAGAAATGTTTGAAGCTACTGACTGAATGAAAGGAGCTGGCATCTCACTCTCTTTGAATCTTCTTTATCATGCTAGGATTAGCAGGAAAAAGCAAAAAATTTCAGAATTGCACTTTGCAATGTGGAGATATTACTGTTTGTGCATTTACAATATTCATTGATTTTTGCCATTGAAAAACATGTTTTTCATATACCAGAAATGTTTGAAGCTACTGACTGAATGAAAGGAGCTGGCATCTCACTCTCTTTGAATCTTCTTTATCATGCTAGGATTAACAGGAAAAAGCTAAAAATTTCAGAATTGCACCTTGCAATGTGGAGATATTACTGTTTGTGCATTTACAATATTCATTGATTTTTGCCATTGAAAAACATGTTTTTCATATACCAGAAATGTTTGAAGCTACTGACTGAATGAAAGGAGCTGGCATCTCACTCTCTTTGAATCTTCTTTATCATGTAGGATTAGCAGGAAAAAGCAAAAAATTTCAGAATTGCACCTTGCAATGTGGAGATATTACTGTTTGTGCATTTACAATATTCATTGATTTTTGCCATTGAAAAACATGTTTTTCATATACCAGAAATGTTTGAAGCTACTGACTGAATGAAAGGAGCTGGCATCTCACTCTCTTTGAATCTTCTTTATCATGCGAGGATTAACAGGAAAAAGCAAAAAATTTCAGAATTGCACCTTGCAATGTGGAGATATTACTGTTTGTGCATTTACAATATTCATTGATTTTTGCCATTGAAAAACATGTTTTTCATATACCAGAAATGTTTGAAGCTACTGACTGAATGAAAGGAGCTGGCATCTCACTCTCTTTGAATCTTCTTTATCATGCTAGGATTAACAGGAAAAAGCTAAAAATTTCAGAATTGCACCTTGCAATGTGGAGATATTACTGTTTGTGCATTTACAATATTCATTGATTTTTGCCATTGAAAAACATGTTTTTCATATACCAGAAATGTTTGAAGCTACTGACTGAATGAAAGGAGCTGGCATCTCACTCTCTTTGAATCTTCTTTATCATGCTAGGATTAACAGGAAAAAGCTAAAAATTTCAGAATTGCACCGTGCAATGTGGAGATATTACTGTTTGTGCATTTACAATATTCATTGATTTTTGCCATTGAAAAACATGTTTTTCATATACCAGAAATGTTTGAAGCTACTGACTGAATGAAAGGAGCTGGCATCTCACTCTCTTTGAATCTTCTTTATCATGCTAGGATTAACAGGAAAAAGCTAAAAATTTCAGAATTGCACCGTGCAATGTGGAGATATTACTGTTTGTGCATTTACAATATTCATTGATTTTTGCCATTGAAAAACATGTTTTTCATATACCAGAAATGTTTGAAGCTACTGACTGAATGAAAGGAGCTGGCATCTCACTCTCTTTGAATCTTCTTTATCATGCTAGGATTAGCAGGAAAAAGCAAAAAATTTCAGAATTGCACCTTGCAATGTGGAGATATTACTGTTTGTGCATTTACAATATTCATTGATTTTTGCCATTGAAAAACATGTTTTTCATATACCAGAAATGTTTGAAGCTACTGACTGAATGAAAGGAGCTGGCATCTCACTCTCTTTGAATCTTCTTTATCATGCTAGGATTAACAGGAAAAAGCAAAAAATTTCAGAATTGCACCTTGCAATGTGGAGATATTACTGTTTGTGCATTTACAATATTCATTGATTTTTGCCATTGAAAAACATGTTTTTCATATACCAGAAATGTTTGAAGCTACTGACTGAATGAAAGGAGCTGGCATCTCACTCTCTTTGAATCTTCTTTATCATGCTAGGATTAACAGGAAAAAGCTAAAAATTTCAGAATTGCACCGTGCAATGTGGAGATATTACTGTTTGTGCATTTACAATATTCATTGATTTTTGCCATTGAAAAACATGTTTTTCATATACCAGAAATGTTTGAAGCTACTGACTGAATGAAAGGAGCTGGCATCTCACTCTCTTTGAATCTTCTTTATTATGCTAGGATTAACAGGAAAAAGCAAAAAATTTCAGAATTGCACCTTGCAATGTGGAGATATTACTGTTTGTGCATTTACAATATTCATTGATTTTTGCCATTGAAAAACATGTTTTTCATATACCAGAAATGTTTGAAGCTACTGACTGAATGAAAGGAGCTGGCATCTCACTCTCTTTGAATCTTCTTTATCATGCTAGGATTAACAGGAAAAAGCAAAAAATTTCAGAATTGCACCTTGCAATGTGGAGATATTACTGTTTGTGCATTTACAATATTCATTGATTTTTGCCATTGAAAAACATGTTTTTCATATACCAGAAATGTTTGAAGCTACTGACTGAATGAAAGGAGCTGGCATCTCACTCTCTTTGAATCTTCTTTATCATGCTAGGATTAACAGGAAAAAGCTAAAAATTTCAGAATTGCACCGTGCAATGTGGAGATATTACTGTTTGTGCATTTACAATATTCATTGATTTTTGCCATTGAAAAACATGTTTTTCATATACCAGAAATGTTTGAAGCTACTGACTGAATGAAAGGAGCTGGCATCTCACTCTCTTTGAATCTTCTTTATCATGCTAGGATTAGCAGGAAAAAGCAAAAAATTTCAGAATTGCACTTTGCAATGGGGAGATATTACTGTTTGTGCATTTACAATATTCATTGATTTTTGCCATTGAAAAACATGTTTTTCATATACCAGAAATGTTTGAAGCTACTGACTGAATGAAAGGAGCTGGCATCTCACTCTCTTTGAATCTTCTTTATCATGCTAGGATTAACAGGAAAAAGCTAAAAATTTCAGAATTGCACCTTGCAATGTGGAGATATTACTGTTTGTGCATTTACAATATTCATTGATTTTTGCCATTGAAAAACATGTTTTTCATATACCAGAAATGTTTGAAGCTACTGACTGAATGAAAGGAGCTGGCATCTCACTCTCTTTGAATCTTCTTTATCATGCTAGGATTAGCAGGAAAAAGCAAAAAATTTCAGAATTGCACCTTGCAATGTGGAGATATTACTGTTTGTGCATTTACAATATTCATTGATTTTTGCCATTGAAAAACATGTTTTTCATATACCAGAAATGTTTGAAGCTACTGACTGAATGAAAGGAGCTGGCATCTCACTCTCTTTGAATCTTCTTTATCATGCGAGGATTAACAGGAAAAAGCAAAAAATTTCAGAATTGCACCTTGCAATGTGGAGATATTACTGTTTGTGCATTTACAATATTCATTGATTTTTGCCATTGAAAAACATGTTTTTCATATACCAGAAATGTTTGAAGCTACTGACTGAATGAAAGGAGCTGGCATCTCACTCTCTTTGAATCTTCTTTATCATGCTAGGATTAACAGGAAAAAGCTAAAAATTTCAGAATTGCACCGTGCAATGTGGAGATATTACTGTTTGTGCATTTACAATATTCATTGATTTTTGCCATTGAAAAACATGTTTTTCATATACCAGAAATGTTTGAAGCTACTGACTGAATGAAAGGAGCTGGCATCTCACTCTCTTTGAATCTTCTTTATCATGCTAGGATTAGCAGGAAAAAGCAAAAAATTTCAGAATTGCACCTTGCAATGTGGAGATATTACTGTTTGTGCATTTACAATATTCATTGATTTTTGCCATTGAAAAACATGTTTTTCATATACCAGAAATGTTTGAAGCTACTGACTGAATGAAAGGAGCTGGCATCTCACTCTCTTTGAATCTTCTTTATCATGCTAGGATTAACAGGAAAAAGCTAAAAATTTCAGAATTGCACCGTGCAATGTGGAGATATTACTGTTTGTGCATTTACAATATTCATTGATTTTTGCCATTGAAAAACATGTTTTTCATATACCAGAAATGTTTGAAGCTACTGACTGAATGAAAGGAGCTGGCATCTCACTCTCTTTGAATCTTCTTTATCATGCTAGGATTAACAGGAAAAAGCAAAAAATTTCAGAATTGCACCTTGCAATGTGGAGATATTACTGTTTGTGCATTTACAATATTCATTGATTTTTGCCATTGAAAAACATGTTTTTCATATACCAGAAATGTTTGAAGCTACTGACTGAATGAAAGGAGCTGGCATCTCACTCTCTTTGAATCTTCTTTATCATGCTAGGATTAACAGGAAAAAGCTAAAAATTTCAGAATTGCACCGTGCAATGTGGAGATATTACTGTTTGTGCATTTACAATATTCATTGATTTTTGCCATTGAAAAACATGTTTTTCATATACCAGAAATGTTTGAAGCTACTGACTGAATGAAAGGAGCTGGCATCTCACTCTCTTTGAATCTTCTTTATCATGCTAGGATTAGCAGGAAAAAGCAAAAAATTTCAGAATTGCACCTTGCAATGTGGAGATATTACTGTTTGTGCATTTACAATATTCATTGATTTTTGCCATTGAAAAACATGTTTTTCATATACCAGAAATGTTTGAAGCTACTGACTGAATGAAAGGAGCTGGCATCTCACTCTCTTTGAATCTTCTTTATCATGCTAGGATTAACAGGAAAAAGCTAAAAATTTCAGAATTGCACCGTGCAATGTGGAGATATTACTGTTTGTGCATTTACAATATTCATTGATTTTTGCCATTGAAAATCATGTTTTTCATATACCAGAAATGTTTGAAGCTACTGACTGAATGAAAGGAGCTGGCATCTCACTCTCTTTGAATCTTCTTTATCATGCTAGGATTAGCAGGAAAAAGCAAAAAATTTCAGAATTGCACCTTGCAATGTGGAGATATTACCGTTTGTGCATTTACAATATTCATTGATTTTTGCCATTGAAAAACATGTTTTTCATATACCAGAAATGTTTGAAGCTACTGACTGAATGAAAGGAGCTGGCATCTCACTCTCTTTGAATCTTCTTTATCATGCTAGGATTAACAGGAAAAAGCAAAAAATTTCAGAATTGCACCTTGCAATGTGGAGATATTACTGTTTGTGCATTTACAATATTCATTGATTTTTGCCATTGAAAAACATGTTTTTCATATACCAGAAATGTTTGAAGCTACTGACTGAATGAAAGGAGCTGGCATCTCACTCTCTTTGAATCTTCTTTATCATGCTAGGATTAACAGGAAAAAGCTAAAAATTTCAGAATTGCACCGTGCAATGTGGAGATATTACTGTTTGTGCATTTACAATATTCATTGATTTTTGCCATTGAAAAACATGTTTTTCATATACCAGAAATGTTTGAAGCTACTGACTGAATGAAAGGAGCTGGCATCTCACTCTCTTTGAATCTTCTTTATTATGCTAGGATTAACAGGAAAAAGCAAAAAATTTCAGAATTGCACCTTGCAATGTGGAGATATTACTGTTTGTGCATTTACAATATTCATTGATTTTTGCCATTGAAAAACATGTTTTTCATATACCAGAAATGTTTGAAGCTACTGACTGAATGAAAGGAGCTGGCATCTCACTCTCTTTGAATCTTCTTTATCATGCTAGGATTAACAGGAAAAAGCAAAAAATTTCAGAATTGCACCTTAAAATGTGGAGATATTACTGTTTGTGCATTTACAATATTCATTAATTTTTGCCATTGAAAAACATGTTTTTCATATACCAGAAATGTTTGAAGCTACTGACTGAATGAAAGAAGCTGGCATCTCACTCTCTTTGAATCTTCTTTATCATGCTAGGATTAGCAGGAAAAAGCAAAAAATTTCAGAATTGCACCTTGCAATGTGGAGATATTACTGTTTGTGCATTTACAATATTCATTGATTTTTGCCATTGAAAAACATGTTTTTCATATACCAGAAATGTTTGAAGCTACTGACTGAATGAAAGGAGCTGGCATCTCACTCTCTTTGAATCTTCTTTATCATGCTAGGATTAATAGGAAAAAGCTAAAAATTTCAGAATTGCACCGTGCAATGTGGAGATATTACTGTTTGTGCATTTACAATATTCATTGATTTTTGCCATTGAAAAACATGTTTTTCATATACCAGAAATGTTTGAAGCTACTGACTGAATGAAAGGAGCTGGCATCTCACTCTCTTTGAATCTTCTTTATTATGCTAGGATTAACAGGAAAAAGCAAAAAATTTCAGAATTGCACCTTGCAATGTGGAGATATTACTGTTTGTGCATTTACAATATTCATTGATTTTTGCCATTGAAAAACATGTTTTTCATATACCAGAAATGTTTGAAGCTACTGACTGAATGAAAGGAGCTGGCATCTCACTCTCTTTGAATCTTCTTTATCATGCTAGGATTAACAGGAAAAAGCAAAAAATTTCAGAATTGCACCTTAAAATGTGGAGATATTACTGTTTGTGCATTTACAATATTCATTAATTTTTGCCATTGAAAAACATGTTTTTCATATACCAGAAATGTTTGAAGCTACTGACTGAATGAAAGGAGCTGGCATCTCACTCTCTTTGAATCTTCTTTATCATGCTAGGATTAGCAGGAAAAAGCAAAAAATTTCAGAATTGCACCTTGCAATGTGGAGATATTACTGTTTGTGCATTTACAATATTCATTGATTTTTGCCATTGAAAAACATGTTTTTCATATACCAGAAATGTTTGAAGCTACTGACTGAATGAAAGGAGCTGGCATCTCACTCTCTTTGAATCTTCTTTATCATGCTAGGATTAACAGGAAAAAGCTAAAAATTTCAGAATTGCACCGTGCAATGTGGAGATATTACTGTTTGTGCATTTACAATATTCATTGATTTTTGCCATTGAAAAACATGTTTTTCATATACCAGAAATGTTTGAAGCTACTGACTGAATGAAAGGAGCTGGCATCTCACTCTCTTTGAATCTTCTTTATCATGCTAGGATTAGCAGGAAAAAGCAAAAAATTTCAGAATTGCACCTTGCAATGTGGAGATATTACTGTTTGTGCATTTACAATATTCATTGATTTTTGCCATTGAAAAACATGTTTTTCATATACCAGAAATGTTTGAAGCTACTGACTGAATGAAAGGAGCTGGCATCTCACTCTCTTTGAATCTTCTTTATCATGCTAGGATTAACAGGAAAAAGCAAAAAATTTCAGAATTGCACCTTGCAATGTGGAGATATTACTGTTTGTGCATTTACAATATTCATTGATTTTTGCCATTGAAAAACATGTTTTTCATATACCAGAAATGTTTGAAGCTACTGACTGAATGAAAGGAGCTGGCATCTCACTCTCTTTGAATCTTCTTTATCATGCTAGGATTAACAGGAAAAAGCTAAAAATTTCAGAATTGCACCGTGCAATGTGGAGATATTACTGTTTGTGCATTTACAATATTCATTGATTTTTGCCATTGAAAAACATGTTTTTCATATACCAGAAATGTTTGAAGCTACTGACTGAATGAAAGGAGCTGGCATCTCACTCTCTTTGAATCTTCTTTATCATGCTAGGATTAGCAGGAAAAAGCAAAAAATTTCAGAATTGCACCTTGCAATGTGGAGATATTACCGTTTGTGCATTTACAATATTCATTGATTTTTGCCATTGAAAAACATGTTTTTCATATACCAGAAATGTTTGAAGCTACTGACTGAATGAAAGGAGCTGGCATCTCACTCTCTTTGAATCTTCTTTATCATGCTAGGATTAACAGGAAAAAGCAAAAAATTTCAGAATTGCACCTTGCAATGTGGAGATATTACTGTTTGTGCATTTACAATATTCATTGATTTTTGCCATTGAAAAACATGTTTTTCATATACCAGAAATGTTTGAAGCTACTGACTGAATGAAAGGAGCTGGCATCTCACTCTCTTTGAATCTTCTTTATCATGCTAGGATTAACAGGAAAAAGCAAAAAATTTCAGAATTGCACCTTGCAATGTGGAGATATTACTGTTTGTGCATTTACAATATTCATTGATTTTTGCCATTGAAAAACATGTTTTTCATATACCAGAAATGTTTGAAGCTACTGACTGAATGAAAGGAGCTGGCATCTCACTCTCTTTGAATCTTCTTTATCATGCTAGGATTAACAGGAAAAAGCTAAAAATTTCAGAATTGCACCGTGCAATGTGGAGATATTACTGTTTGTGCATTTACAATATTCATTGATTTTTGCCATTGAAAAACATGTTTTTCATATACCAGAAATGTTTGAAGCTACTGACTGAATGAAAGGAGCTGGCATCTCACTCTCTTTGAATCTTCTTTATCATGCTAGGATTAACAGGAAAAAGCTAAAAATTTCAGAATTGCACCGTGCAATGTGGAGATATTACTGTTTGTGCATTTACAATATTCATTGATTTTTGCCATTGAAAAACGTTTTTCATATACCAGAAATGTTTGAAGCTACTGACTGAATGAAAGGAGCTGGCATCTCACTCTCTTTGAATCTTCTTTATCATGCTAGGATTAACAAGAAAAAGCAAAAAAATTCAGAATTGCACCTTAAAATGTGGAGATATTACTGTTTGTGCATTTACAATATTCATTAATTTATGCCATTGAAAAACATGTTTTTCATATACCAGAAATGTTTGAAGCTACTGACTGAATGAAAGGAGCTGGCATCTCACTCTCTTTGAATCTTCTTTATCATGCTAGGATTAGCAGGAAAAAGCAAAAAATTTCAGAATTGCACCTTGCAATGTGGAGATATTACTGTTTGTGCATTTACAATATTCATTGATTTTTGCCATTGAAAAACATGTTTTTCATATACCAGAAATGTTTGAAGCTACTGACTGAATGAAAGGAGCTGGCATCTCACTCTCTTTGAATCTTCTTTATCATGCTAGGATTAACAGGAAAAAGCTAAAAATTTCAGAATTGCACCGTGCAATGTGGAGATATTACTGTTTGTGCATTTACAATATTCATTGATTTTTGCCATTGAAAAACATGTTTTTCATATACCAGAAATGTTTGAAGCTACTGACTGAATGAAAGGAGCTGGCATCTCACTCTCTTTGAATCTTCTTTATCATGCTAGGATTAGCAGGAAAAAGCAAAAAATTTCAGAATTGCACCTTGCAATGTGGAGATATTACTGTTTGTGCATTTACAATATTCATTGATTTTTGCCATTGAAAAACATGTTTTTCATATACCAGAAATGTTTGAAGCTACTGACTGAATGAAAGGAGCTGGCATCTCACTCTCTTTGAATCTTCTTTATCATGCTAGGATTAACAGGAAAAAGCTAAAAATTTCAGAATTGCACCGTGCAATGTGGAGATATTACTGTTTGTGCATTTACAATATTCATTGATTTTTGCCATTGAAAAACATGTTTTTCATATACCAGAAATGTTTGAAGCTACTGACTGAATGAAAGGAGCTGGCATCTCACTCTCTTTGAATCTTCTTTATCATGCTAGGATTAGCAGGAAAAAGCAAAAAATTTCAGAATTGCACCTTGCAATGTGGAGATATTACTGTTTGTGCATTTACAATATTCATTGATTTTTGCCATTGAAAAACATGTTTTTCATATACCAGAAATGTTTGAAGCTACTGACTGAATGAAAGGAGCTGGCATCTCACTCTCTTTGAATCTTCTTTATCATGCTAGGATTAACAGGAAAAAGCAAAAAATTTCAGAATTGCACCTTGCAATGTGGAGATATTACTGTTTGTGCATTTACAATATTCATTGATTTTTGCCATTGAAAAACATGTTTTTCATATACCAGAAATGTTTGAAGCTACTGACTGAATGAAAGGAGCTGGCATCTCACTCTCTTTGAATCTTCTTTATCATGCTAGGATTAACAGGAAAAAGCTAAAAATTTCAGAATTGCACCGTGCAATGTGGAGATATTACTGTTTGTGCATTTACAATATTCATTGATTTTTGCCATTGAAAAACATGTTTTTCATATACCAGAAATGTTTGAAGCTACTGACTGAATGAAAGGAGCTGGCATCTCACTCTCTTTGAATCTTCTTTATCATGCTAGGATTAGCAGGAAAAAGCAAAAAATTTCAGAATTGCACCTTGCAATGTGGAGATATTACTGTTTGTGCATTTACAATATTCATTGATTTTTGCCATTGAAAAACATGTTTTTCATATACCAGAAATGTTTGAAGCTACTGACTGAATGAAAGGAGCTGGCATCTCACTCTCTTTGAATCTTCTTTATCATGCTAGGATTAACAGGAAAAAGCAAAAAATTTCAGAATTGCACCTTGCAATGTGGAGATATTACTGTTTGTGCATTTACAATATTCATTGATTTTTGCCATTGAAAAACATGTTTTTCATATACCAGAAATGTTTGAAGCTACTGACTGAATGAAAGGAGCTGGCATCTCACTCTCTTTGAATCTTCTTTATTATGCTAGGATTAACAGGAAAAAGCAAAAAATTTCAGAATTGCACCTTGCAATGTGGAGATATTACTGTTTGTGCATTTACAATATTCATTGATTTTTGCCATTGAAAAACATGTTTTTCATATACCAGAAATGTTTGAAGCTACTGACTGAATGAAAGGAGCTGGCATCTCACTCTCTTTGAATCTTCTTTATCATGCTAGGATTAACAGGAAAAAGCTAAAAATTTCAGAATTGCACCGTGCAATGTGGAGATATTACTGTTTGTGCATTTACAATATTCATTGATTTTTGCCATTGAAAAACATGTTTTTCATATACCAGAAATGTTTGAAGCTACTGACTGAATGAAAGGAGCTGGCATCTCACTCTCTTTGAATCTTCTTTATCATGCTAGGATTAGCAGGAAAAAGCAAAAAATTTCAGAATTTCACCTTGCAATGTGGAGATATTACTGTTTGTGCATTTACAATATTCATTGATTTTTGCCATTGAAAAACATGTTTTTCATATACCAGAAATGTTTGAAGCTACTGACTGAATGAAAGGAGCTGGCATCTCACTCTCTTTGAATCTTCTTTATCATGCTAGGATTAACAGGAAAAAGCAAAAAATTTCAGAATTGCACCTTGCAATGTGGAGATATTACTGTTTGTGCATTTATAATATTCATTGATTTTTGCCATTGAAAAACATGTTTTTCATATACCAGAAATGTTTGAAGCTACTGACTGAATGAAAGGAGCTGGCATCTCACTCTCTTTGAATCTTCTTTATTATGCTAGGATTAACAGGAAAAAGCAAAAAATTTCAGAATTGCACCTTGCAATGTGGAGATATTACTGTTTGTGCATTTACAATATTCATTGATTTTTGCCATTGAAAAACATGTTTTTCATATACCAGAAATGTTTGAAGCTACTGACTGAATGAAAGGAGCTGGCATCTCACTCTCTTTGAATCTTCTTTATCATGCTAGGATTAACAGGAAAAAGCTAAAAATTTCAGAATTGCACCGTGCAATGTGGAGATATTACTGTTTGTGCATTTACAATATTCATTGATTTTTGCCATTGAAAAACATGTTTTTCATATACCAGAAATGTTTGAAGCTACTGACTGAATGAAAGGAGCTGGCATCTCACTCTCTTTGAATCTTCTTTATCATGCTAGGATTAACAGGAAAAAGCAAAAAATTTCAGAATTGCACCTTAAAATGTGGAGATATTACTGTTTGTGCATTTACAATATTCATTAATTTTTGCCATTGAAAAACGTTTTTCATATACCAGAAATGTTTGAAGCTACTGACTGAATGAAAGGAGCTGGCATCTCACTCTCTTTGAATCTTCTTTATCATGCTAGGATTAGCAGGAAAAAGCAAAAAATTTCAGAATTGCACCTTGCAATGTGGAGATATTACTGTTTGTGCATTTACAATATTCATTGATTTTTGCCATTGAAAAACATGTTTTTCATATACCAGAAATGTTTGAAGCTACTGACTGAATGAAAGGAGCTGGCATCTCACTCTCTTTGAATCTTCTTTATCATGCTAGGATTAGCAGGAAAAAGCAAAAAATTTCAGAATTGCACCTTGCAATGTGGAGATATTACTGTTTGTGCATTTACAATATTCATTGATTTTTGCCATTGAAAAACATGTTTTTCATATACCAGAAATGTTTGAAGCTACTGACTGAATGAAAGGAGCTGGCATCTCACTCTCTTTGAATCTTCTTTATCATGCTAGGATTAACAGGAAAAAGCTAAAAATTTCAGAATTGCACCGTGCAATGTGGAGATATTACTGTTTGTGCATTTACAATATTCATTGATTTTTGCCATTGAAAAACATGTTTTTCATATACCAGAAATGTTTGAAGCTACTGACTGAATGAAAGGAGCTGGCATCTCACTCTCTTTGAATCTTCTTTATCATGCTAGGATTAACAGGAAAAAGCAAAAAATTTCAGAATTGCACCTTGCAATGTGGAGATATTACTGTTTGTGCATTTACAATATTCATTGATTTTTGCCATTGAAAAACATGTTTTTCATATACCAGAAATGTTTGAAGCTACTGACTGAATGAAAGGAGCTGGCATCTCACTCTCTTTGAATCTTCTTTATCATGCTAGGATTAACAGGAAAAAGCAAAAAATTTCAGAATTGCACCTTGCAATGTGGAGATATTACTGTTTGTGCATTTACAATATTCATTGATTTTTGCCATTGAAAAACATGTTTTTCATATACCAGAAATGTTTGAAGCTACTGACTGAATGAAAGGAGCTGGCATCTCACTCTCTTTGAATCTTCTTTATCATGCTAGGATTAACAGGAAAAAGCTAAAAATTTCAGAATTGCACCGTGCAATGTGGAGATATTACTGTTTGTGCATTTACAATATTCATTGATTTTTGCCATTGAAAAACATGTTTTTCATATACCAGAAATGTTTGAAGCTACTGACTGAATGAAAGGAGCTGGCATCTCACTCTCTTTGAATCTTCTTTATTATGCTAGGATTAACAGGAAAAAGCAAAAAATTTCAGAATTGCACCTTGCAATGTGGAGATATTACTGTTTGTGCATTTACAATATTCATTGATTTTTGCCATTGAAAAACATGTTTTTCATATACCAGAAATGTTTGAAGCTACTGACTGAATGAAAGGAGCTGGCATCTCACTCTCTTTGAATCTTCTTTATCATGGTAGGATTAACAGGAAAAAGCAAAAAATTTCAGAATTGCACCTTGCAATGTGGAGATATTACTGTTTGTGCATTTACAATATTCATTGATTTTTGCCATTGAAAAACATGTTTTTCATATACCAGAAATGTTTGAAGCTACTGACTGAATGAAAGGAGCTGGCATCTCACTCTCTTTGAATCTTCTTTATCATGCTAGGATTAGCAGGAAAAAGCAAAAAATTTCAGAATTGCACTTTGCAATGTGGAGATATTACTGTTTGTGCATTTACAATATTCATTGATTTTTGCCATTGAAAAACATGTTTTTCATATACCAGAAATGTTTGAAGCTACTGACTGAATGAAAGGAGCTGGCATCTCACTCTCTTTGAATCTTCTTTATCATGCTAGGATTAACAGGAAAAAGCTAAAAATTTCAGAATTGCACCTTGCAATGTGGAGATATTACTGTTTGTGCATTTACAATATTCATTGATTTTTGCCATTGAAAAACATGTTTTTCATATACCAGAAATGTTTGAAGCTACTGACTAAATGAAAGGAGCTGGCATCTCACTCTCTTTGAATCTTCTTTATCATGCTAGGATTAGCAGGAAAAAGCAAAAAATTTCAGAATTGCACCTTGCAATGTGGAGATATTACTGTTTGTGCATTTACAATATTCATTGATTTTTGCCATTGAAAAACATGTTTTTCATATACCAGAAATGTTTGAAGCTACTGACTGAATGAAAGGAGCTGGCATCTCACTCTCTTTGAATCTTCTTTATCATGCTAGGATTAACAGGAAAAAGCTAAAAATTTCAGAATTGCACCGTGCAATGTGGAGATATTACTGTTTGTGCATTTACAATATTCATTGATTTTTGCCATTGAAAAACATGTTTTTCATATACCAGAAATGTTTGAAGCTACTGACTGAATGAAAGGAGCTGGCATCTCACTCTCTTTGAATCTTCTTTATCATGCTAGGATTAGCAGGAAAAAGCAAAAAATTTCAGAATTGCACCTTGCAATGTGGAGATATTACTGTTTGTGCATTTACAATATTCATTGATTTTTGCCATTGAAAAACATGTTTTTCATATACCAGAAATGTTTGAAGCTACTGACTGAATGAAAGGAGCTGGCATCTCACTCTCTTTGAATCTTCTTTATCATGCTAGGATTAACAGGAAAAAGCTAAAAATTTCAGAATTGCACCGTGCAATGTGGAGATATTACTGTTTGTGCATTTACAATATTCATTGATTTTTGCCATTGAAAAACATGTTTTTCATATACCAGAAATGTTTGAAGCTACTGAGTGAATGAAAGGAGCTGGCATCTCACTCTCTTTGAATCTTCTTTATCATGCTAGGATTAGCAGGAAAAAGCAAAAAATTTCAGAATTGCACCTTGCAATGTGGAGATATTACTGTTTGTGCATTTACAATATTCATTGATTTTTGCCATTGAAAAACATGTTTTTCATATACCAGAAATGTTTGAAGCTACTGACTGAATGAAAGGAGCTGGCATCTCACTCTCTTTGAATCTTCTTTATCATGCTAGGATTAACAGGAAAAAGCAAAAAATTTCAGAATTGCACCTTGCAATGTGGAGATATTACTGTTTGTGCATTTACAATATTCATTGATTTTTGCCATTGAAAAACATGTTTTTCATATACCAGAAATGTTTGAAGCTACTGACTGAATGAAAGGAGCTGGCATCTCACTCTCTTTGAATCTTCTTTATCATGCTAGGATTAACAGGAAAAAGCTAAAAATTTCAGAATTGCACCGTGCAATGTGGAGATATTACTGTTTGTGCATTTACAATATTCATTGATTTTTGCCATTGAAAAACATGTTTTTCATATACCAGAAATGTTTGAAGCTACTGACTGAATGAAAGGAGCTGGCATCTCACTCTCTTTGAATCTTCTTTATCATGCTAGGATTAGCAGGAAAAAGCAAAAAATTTCAGAATTGCACCTTGCAATGTGGAGATATTACTGTTTGTGCATTTACAATATTCATTGATTTTTGCCATTGAAAAACATGTTTTTCATATACCAGAAATGTTTGAAGCTACTGACTGAATGAAAGGAGCTGGCATCTCACTCTCTTTGAATCTTCTTTATCATGCTAGGATTAACAGGAAAAAGCTAAAAATTTCAGAATTGCACCGAGCAATGTGGAGATATTACTGTTTGTGCATTTACAATATTCATTGATTTTTGCCATTGAAAAACATGTTTTTCATATACCAGAAATGTTTGAAGCTACTGACTGAATGAAAGGAGCTGGCATCTCACTCTCTTTGAATCTTCTTTATCATGCTAGGATTAGCAGGAAAAAGCAAAAAATTTCAGAATTGCACCTTGCAATGTGGAGATATTACTGTTTGTGCATTTACAATATTCATTGATTTTTGCCATTGAAAAACATGTTTTTCATATACCAGAAATGTTTGAAGCTACTGACTGAATGAAAGGAGCTGGCATCTCACTCTCTTTGAATCTTCTTTATCATGCTAGGATTAACAGGAAAAAGCAAAAAATTTCAGAATTGCACCTTGCAATGTGGAGATATTACTGTTTGTGCATTTACAATATTCATTGATTTTTGCCATTGAAAAACATGTTTTTCATATACCAGAAATGTTTGAAGCTACTGACTGAATGAAAGGAGCTGGCATCTCACTCTCTTTGAATCTTCTTTATCATGCTAGGATTAACAGTAAAAAGCTAAAAATTTCAGAATTGCACCGTGCAATGTGGAGATATTACTGTTTGTGCATTTACAATATTCATTGATTTTTGCCATTGAAAAACATGTTTTTCATATACCAGAAATGTTTGAAGCTACTGACTGAATGAAAGGAGCTGGCATCTCACTCTCTTTGAATCTTCTTTATTATGCTAGGATTAACAGGAAAAAGCAAAAAATTTCAGAATTGCACCTTGCAATGTGGAGATATTACTGTTTGTGCATTTACAATATTCATTGATTTTTGCCATTGAAAAACATGTTTTTCATATACCAGAAATGTTTGAAGCTACTGACTGAATGAAAGGAGCTGGCATCTCACTCTCTTTGAATCTTCTTTATCATGCTAGGTTTAACAGGAAAAAGCAAAAAATTTCAGAATTGCACCTTAAAATGTGGAGATATTACTGTTTGTGCATTTACAATATTCATTAATTTTTGCCATTGAAAAACATGTTTTTCATATACCAGAAATGTTTGAAGCTACTGACTGAATGAAAGGAGCTGGCATCTCACTCTCTTTGAATCTTCTTTATCATGCTAGGATTAGCAGGAAAAAGCAAAAAATTTCAGAATTGCACCTTGCAATGTGGAGATATTACTGTTTGTGCATTTACAATATTCATTGATTTTTGCCATTGAAAAACATGTTTTTCATATACCAGAAATGTTTGAAGCTACTGACTGAATGAAAGGAGCTGGCATCTCACTCTCTTTGAATCTTCTTTATCATGCTAGGATTAACAGGAAAAAGCTAAAAATTTCAGAATTGCACCGTGCAATGTGGAGATATTACTGTTTGTGCATTTACAATATTCATTGATTTTTGCCATTGAAAAACATGTTTTTCATATACCAGAAATGTTTGAAGCTACTGACTGAATGAAAGGAGCTGGCATCTCACTCTCTTTGAATCTTCTTTATCATGCTAGGATTAGCAGGAAAAAGCAAAAAATTTCAGAATTGCACCTTGCAATGTGGAGATATTACTGTTTGTGCATTTACAATATTCATTGATTTTTGCCATTGAAAAACATGTTTTTCATATACCAGAAATGTTTGAAGCTACTGACTGAATGAAAGGAGCTGGCATCTCACTCTCTTTGAATATTCTTTATCATGCTAGGATTAACAGGAAAAAGCTAAAAATTTCAGAATTGCACCGTGCAATGTGGAGATATTACTGTTTGTGCATTTACAATATTCATTGATTTTTGCCATTGAAAAACATGTTTTTCATATACCAGAAATGTTTGAAGCTACTGACTGAATGAAAGGAGCTGGCATCTCACTCTCTTTGAATCTTCTTTATCATGCTAGGATTAGCAGGAAAAAGCAAAAAATTTCAGAATTGCACCTTGCAATGTGGAGATATTACTGTTTGTGCATTTACAATATTCATTGATTTTTGCCATTGAAAAACATGTTTTTCATATACCAGAAATGTTTGAAGCTACTGACTGAATGAAAGGAGCTGGCATCTCACTCTCTTTGAATCTTCTTTATCATGCTAGGATTAACAGGAAAAAGCAAAAAATTTCAGAATTGCACCTTGCAATGTGGAGATATTACTGTTTGTGAATTTACAATATTCATTGATTTTTGCCATTGAAAAACATGTTTTTCATATACCAGAAATGTTTGAAGCTACTGACTGAATGAAAGGAGCTGGCATCTCACTCTCTTTGAATCTTCTTTATCATGCTAGGATTAACAGGAAAAAGCTAAAAATTTCAGAATTGCACCGTGCAATGTGGAGATATTACTGTTTGTGCATTTACAATATTCATTGATTTTTGCCATTAAAAAACATGTTTTTCATATACCAGAAATGTTTGAAGCTACTGACTGAATGAAAGGAGCTGGCATCTCACTCTCTTTGAATCTTCTTTATCATGCTAGGATTAGCAGGAAAAAGCAAAAAATTTCAGAATTGCACCTTGCAATGTGGAGATATTACTGTTTGTGCATTTACAATATTCATTGATTTTTGCCATTGAAAAACATGTTTTTCATATACCAGAAATGTTTGAAGCTACTGACTGAATGAAAGGAGCTGGCATCTCACTCTCTTTGAATCTTCTTTATCATGCTAGGATTAACAGGAAAAAGCAAAAAATTTCAGAATTGCACCTTGCAATGTGGAGATATTACTGTTTGTGCATTTACAATATTCATTGATTTTTGCCATTGAAAAACATGTTTTTCATATACCAGAAATGTTTGAAGCTACTGACTGAATGAAAGGAGCTGGCATCTCACTCTCTTTGAATCTTCTTTATCATGCTAGGATTAACAGGAAAAAGCTAAAAATTTCAGAATTGCACCGTGCAATGTGGAGATATTACTGTTTGTGCATTTACAATATTCATTGATTTTTGCCATTGAAAAACATGTTTTTCATATACCAGAAATGTTTGAAGCTACAGACTGAATGAAAGGAGCTGGCATCTCACTCTCTTTGAATCTTCTTTATCATGCTAGGATTAGCAGGAAAAAGCAAAAAATTTCAGAATTGCACCTTGCAATGTGGAGATATTACTGTTTGTGCATTTACAATATTCATTGATTTTTGCCATTGAAAAACATGTTTTTCATATACCAGAAATGTTTGAAGCTACTGACTGAATGAAAGGAGCTGGCATCTCACTCTCTTTGAATCTTCTTTATCATGCTACGATTAACAGGAAAAAGCAAAAAATTTCAGAATTGCACCTTGCAATGTGGAGATATTACTGTTTGTGCATTTACAATATTCATTGATTTTTGCCATTGAAAAACATGTTTTTCATATACCAGAAATGTTTGAAGCTACTGACTGAATGAAAGGAGCTGGCATCTCACTCTCTTTGAATCTTCTTTATTATGCTAGGATTAACAGGAAAAAGCAAAAAATTTCAGAATTGCACCTTGCAATGTGGAGATATTACTGTTTGTGCATTTACAATATTCATTGATTTTTGCCATTGAAAAACATGTTTTTCATATACCAGAAATGTTTGAAGCTACTGACTGAATGAAAGGAGCTGGCATCTCACTCTCTTTGAATCTTCTTTATCATGCTAGGATTAACAGGAAAAAGCTAAAAATTTCAGAATTGCACCGTGCAATGTGGAGATATTACTGTTTGTGCATTTACAATATTCATTGATTTTTGCCATTGAAAAACGTCCAGAAATGTTTGAAGCTACTGACTGAATGAAAGGAGCTGGCATCTCACTCTCTTTGAATCTTCTTTATCATGCTAGGATTAACAGGAAAAAGCTAAAAATTTCAGAATTGCACCGTGCAATGTGGAGATATTACTGTTTGTGCATTTACAATATTCATTGATTTTTGCCATTGAAAAACATGTTTTTCATATACCAGAAATGTTTGAAGCTACTGACTGAATGAAAGGAGCTGGCATCTCACTCTCTTTGAATCTTCTTTATCATGCTAGGATTAGCAGGAAAAAGCAAAAAATTTCATAATTGCACCTTGCAATGTGGAGATATTACTGTTTGTGCATTTACAATATTCATTGATTTTTGCCATTGAAAAACGTTTTTCATATACCAGAAATGTTTGAAGCTACTGACTGAATGAAAGGAGCTGGCATCTCACTCTCTTTGAATCTTCTTTATCATGCTAGGATTAACAGGAAAAAGCTAAAAATTTCAGAATTGCACCGTGCAATGTGGAGATATTACTGCTTGTGCATTTACAATATTCATTGATTTTTGCCATTGAAAAACATGTTTTTCATATACCAGAAATGTGTGAAGCTACTGACTGAATGAAAGGAGCTGGCATCTCACTCTCTTTGAATCTTCTTTATTATGCTAGGATTAACAGGAAAAAGCAAAAAATTTCAGAATTGCACCTTGCAATGTGGAGATATTACTGTTTGTGCATTTACAATATTCATTGATTTTTGCCATTGAAAAACATGTTTTTCATATACCAGAAATGTTTGAAGCTACTGACTGAATGAAAGGAGCTGGCATCTCACTCTCTTTGAATCTTCTTTATCATGCTAGGATTAACAGGAAAAAGCTAAAAATTTCAGAATTGCACCGTGCAATGTGGAGATATTACTGTTTGTGCATTTACAATATTCATTGATTTTTGCCATTGAAAAACATGTTTTTCATATACCAGAAATGTTTGAAGCTACTGACTGAATGAAAGGAGCTGGCATCTCACTCTCTTTGAATCTTCTTTATCATGCTAGGATTAACAGGAAAAAGCAAAAAATTTCAGAATTGCACCTTAAAATGTGGAGATATTACTGTTTGTGCATTTACAATATTCATTAATTTTTGCCATTGAAAAACATGTTTTTCATATACCAGAAATGTTTGAAGCTACTGACTGAATGAAAGGAGCTGGCATCTCACTCTCTTTGAATCTTCTTTATCATGCTAGGATTAGCAGGAAAAAGCAAAAAATTTCAGAATTGCACCTTGCAATGTGGAGAAATTACTGTTTGTGCATTTACAATATTCATTGATTTTTGCCATTGAAAAACATGTTTTTCATATACCAGAAATGTTTGAAGCTACTGACTGAATGAAAGGAGCTGGCATCTCACTCTCTTTGAATCTTCTTTATCATGCTAGGATTAACAGGAAAAAGCTAAAAATTTCAGAATTGCACCGTGCAATGTGGAGATATTACTGTTTGTGCATTTACAATATTCATTGATTTTTGCCATTGAAAAACATGTTTTTCATATACCAGAAATGTTTGAAGCTACTGACTGAATGAAAGGAGCTGGCATCTCACTCTCTTTGAATCTTCTTTATCATGCTAGGATTAGCAGGAAAAAGCAAAAAATTTCAGAATTGCACCTTGCAATGTGGAGATATTACTGTTTGTGCATTTACAATATTCATTGATTTTTGCCATTGAAAAACATGTTTTTCATATACCAGAAATGTTTGAAGCTACTGACTGAATGAAAGGAGCTGGCATCTCACTCTCTTTGAATCTTCTTTATCATGCTAGGATTAACAGGAAAAAGCTAAAAATTTCAGAATTGCACCGTGCAATGTGGAGATATTACTGTTTGTGCATTTACAATATTCATTGATTTTTGCCATTGAAAAACATGTTTTTCATATACCAGAAATGTTTGAAGCTACTGACTGAATGAAAGGAGCTGGCATCTCACTCTCTTTGAATCTTCTTTATTATGCTAGGATTAACAGGAAAAAGCAAAAAATTTCAGAATTGCACCTTGCAATGTGGAGATATTACTGTTTGTGCATTTACAATATTCATTGATTTTTGCCATTGAAAAACATGTTTTTCATATACCAGAAATGTTTGAAGCTACTGACTGAATGAAAGGAGCTGGCATCTCACTCTCTTTGAATCTTCTTTATCATGCTAGGATTAACAGGAAAAAGCTAAAAATTTCAGAATTGCACCGTGCAATGTGGAGATATTACTGTTTGTGCATTTACAATATTCATTGATTTTTGCCATTGAAAAACATGTTTTTCATATACCAGAAATGTTTGAAGCTACTGACTGAATGAAAGGAGCTGGCATCTCACTCTCTTTGAATCTTCTTTATCATGCTAGGATTAACAGGAAAAAGCAAAAAATTTCAGAATTGCACCTTAAAATGTGGAGATATTACTGTTTGTGCATTTACAATATTCATTAATTTTTGCCATTGAAAAACATGTTTTTCATATACCAGAAATGTTTGAAGCTACTGACTGAATGAAAGGAGCTGGCATCTCACTCTCTTTGAATCTTCTTTATCATGCTAGGATTAGCAGGAAAAAGCAAAAAATTTCAGAATTGCACCTTGCAATGTGGAGATATTACTGTTTGTGCATTTACAATATTCATTGATTTTTGCCATTGAAAAACATGTTTTTCATATACCAGAAATGTTTGAAGCTACTGACTGAATGAAAGGAGCTGGCATCTCACTCTCTTTGAATCTTCTTTATCATGCTAGGATTAACAGGAAAAAGCTAAAAATTTCAGAATTGCACCGTGCAATGTGGAGATATTACTGTTTGTGCATTTACAATATTCATTGATTTTTGCCATTGAAAAACATGTTTTTCATATACCAGAAATGTTTGAAGCTACTGACTGAATGAAAGGAGCTGGCATCTCACTCTCTTTGAATCTTCTTTATCATGCTAGGATTAGCAGGAAAAAGCAAAAAATTTCAGAATTGCACCTTGCAATGTGGAGATATTACTGTTTGTGCATTTACAATATTCATTGATTTTTGCCATTGAAAAACATGTTTTTCATATACCAGAAATGTTTGAAGCTACTGACTGAATGAAAGGAGCTGGCATCTCACTCTCTTTGAATCTTCTTTATCATGCTAGGATTAACAGGAAAAAGCTAAAAATTTCAGAATTGCACCGTGCAATGTGGAGATATTACTGTTTGTGCATTTACAATATTCATTGATTTTTGCCATTGAAAAACATGTTTTTCATATACCAGAAATGTTTGAAGCTACTGACTGAATGAAAGGAGCTGGCATCTCACTCTCTTTGAATCTTCTTTATCATGCTAGGATTAGCAGGAAAAAGCAAAAAATTTCAGAATTGCACCTTGCAATGTGGAGATATTACTGTTTGTGCATTTACAATATTCATTGATTTTTGCCATTGAAAAACATGTTTTTCATATACCAGAAATGTTTGAAGCTACTGACTGAATGAAAGGAGCTGGCATCTCACTCTCTTTGAATCTTCTTTATCATGCTAGGATTAACAGGAAAAAGCAAAAAATTTCAGAATTGCACCTTGCAATGTGGAGATATTACTGTTTGTGAATTTACAATATTCATTGATTTTTGCCATTGAAAAACATGTTTTTCATATACCAGAAATGTTTGAAGCTACTGACTGAATGAAAGGAGCTGGCATCTCACTCTCTTTGAATCTTCTTTATCATGCTAGGATTAACAGGAAAAAGCTAAAAATTTCAGAATTGCACCGTGCAATGTGGAGATATTACTGTTTGTGCATTTACAATATTCATTGATTTTTGCCATTAAAAAACATGTTTTTCATATACCAGAAATGTTTGAAGCTACTGACTGAATGAAAGGAGCTGGCATCTCACTCTCTTTGAATCTTCTTTATCATGCTAGGATTAGCAGGAAAAAGCAAAAAATTTCAGAATTGCACCTTGCAATGTGGAGATATTACTGTTTGTGCATTTACAATATTCATTGATTTTTGCCATTGAAAAACATGTTTTTCATATACCAGAAATGTTTGAAGCTACTGACTGAATGAAAGGAGCTGGCATCTCACTCTCTTTGAATCTTCTTTATCATGCTAGGATTAACAGGAAAAAGCAAAAAATTTCAGAATTGCACCTTGCAATGTGGAGATATTACTGTTTGTGCATTTACAATATTCATTGATTTTTGCCATTGAAAAACATGTTTTTCATATACCAGAAATGTTTGAAGCTACTGACTGAATGAAAGGAGCTGGCATCTCACTCTCTTTGAATCTTCTTTATCATGCTAGGATTAACAGGAAAAAGCTAAAAATTTCAGAATTGCACCGTGCAATGTGGAGATATTACTGTTTGTGCATTTACAATATTCATTGATTTTTGCCATTGAAAAACATGTTTTTCATATACCAGAAATGTTTGAAGCTACAGACTGAATGAAAGGAGCTGGCATCTCACTCTCTTTGAATCTTCTTTATCATGCTAGGATTAGCAGGAAAAAGCAAAAAATTTCAGAATTGCACCTTGCAATGTGGAGATATTACTGTTTGTGCATTTACAATATTCATTGATTTTTGCCATTGAAAAACATGTTTTTCATATACCAGAAATGTTTGAAGCTACTGACTGAATGAAAGGAGCTGGCATCTCACTCTCTTTGAATCTTCTTTATCATGCTACGATTAACAGGAAAAAGCAAAAAATTTCAGAATTGCACCTTGCAATGTGGAGATATTACTGTTTGTGCATTTACAATATTCATTGATTTTTGCCATTGAAAAACATGTTTTTCATATACCAGAAATGTTTGAAGCTACTGACTGAATGAAAGGAGCTGGCATCTCACTCTCTTTGAATCTTCTTTATTATGCTAGGATTAACAGGAAAAAGCAAAAAATTTCAGAATTGCACCTTGCAATGTGGAGATATTACTGTTTGTGCATTTACAATATTCATTGATTTTTGCCATTGAAAAACATGTTTTTCATATACCAGAAATGTTTGAAGCTACTGACTGAATGAAAGGAGCTGGCATCTCACTCTCTTTGAATCTTCTTTATCATGCTAGGATTAACAGGAAAAAGCTAAAAATTTCAGAATTGCACCGTGCAATGTGGAGATATTACTGTTTGTGCATTTACAATATTCATTGATTTTTGCCATTGAAAAACGTCCAGAAATGTTTGAAGCTACTGACTGAATGAAAGGAGCTGGCATCTCACTCTCTTTGAATCTTCTTTATCATGCTAGGATTAACAGGAAAAAGCTAAAAATTTCAGAATTGCACCGTGCAATGTGGAGATATTACTGTTTGTGCATTTACAATATTCATTGATTTTTGCCATTGAAAAACATGTTTTTCATATACCAGAAATGTTTGAAGCTACTGACTGAATGAAAGGAGCTGGCATCTCACTCTCTTTGAATCTTCTTTATCATGCTAGGATTAGCAGGAAAAAGCAAAAAATTTCATAATTGCACCTTGCAATGTGGAGATATTACTGTTTGTGCATTTACAATATTCATTGATTTTTGCCATTGAAAAACGTTTTTCATATACCAGAAATGTTTGAAGCTACTGACTGAATGAAAGGAGCTGGCATCTCACTCTCTTTGAATCTTCTTTATCATGCTAGGATTAACAGGAAAAAGCTAAAAATTTCAGAATTGCACCGTGCAATGTGGAGATATTACTGCTTGTGCATTTACAATATTCATTGATTTTTGCCATTGAAAAACATGTTTTTCATATACCAGAAATGTGTGAAGCTACTGACTGAATGAAAGGAGCTGGCATCTCACTCTCTTTGAATCTTCTTTATTATGCTAGGATTAACAGGAAAAAGCAAAAAATTTCAGAATTGCACCTTGCAATGTGGAGATATTACTGTTTGTGCATTTACAATATTCATTGATTTTTGCCATTGAAAAACATGTTTTTCATATACCAGAAATGTTTGAAGCTACTGACTGAATGAAAGGAGCTGGCATCTCACTCTCTTTGAATCTTCTTTATCATGCTAGGATTAACAGGAAAAAGCTAAAAATTTCAGAATTGCACCGTGCAATGTGGAGATATTACTGTTTGTGCATTTACAATATTCATTGATTTTTGCCATTGAAAAACATGTTTTTCATATACCAGAAATGTTTGAAGCTACTGACTGAATGAAAGGAGCTGGCATCTCACTCTCTTTGAATCTTCTTTATCATGCTAGGATTAACAGGAAAAAGCAAAAAATTTCAGAATTGCACCTTAAAATGTGGAGATATTACTGTTTGTGCATTTACAATATTCATTAATTTTTGCCATTGAAAAACATGTTTTTCATATACCAGAAATGTTTGAAGCTACTGACTGAATGAAAGGAGCTGGCATCTCACTCTCTTTGAATCTTCTTTATCATGCTAGGATTAGCAGGAAAAAGCAAAAAATTTCAGAATTGCACCTTGCAATGTGGAGAAATTACTGTTTGTGCATTTACAATATTCATTGATTTTTGCCATTGAAAAACATGTTTTTCATATACCAGAAATGTTTGAAGCTACTGACTGAATGAAAGGAGCTGGCATCTCACTCTCTTTGAATCTTCTTTATCATGCTAGGATTAACAGGAAAAAGCTAAAAATTTCAGAATTGCACCGTGCAATGTGGAGATATTACTGTTTGTGCATTTACAATATTCATTGATTTTTGCCATTGAAAAACATGTTTTTCATATACCAGAAATGTTTGAAGCTACTGACTGAATGAAAGGAGCTGGCATCTCACTCTCTTTGAATCTTCTTTATCATGCTAGGATTAGCAGGAAAAAGCAAAAAATTTCAGAATTGCACCTTGCAATGTGGAGATATTACTGTTTGTGCATTTACAATATTCATTGATTTTTGCCATTGAAAAACATGTTTTTCATATACCAGAAATGTTTGAAGCTACTGACTGAATGAAAGGAGCTGGCATCTCACTCTCTTTGAATCTTCTTTATCATGCTAGGATTAACAGGAAAAAGCTAAAAATTTCAGAATTGCACCGTGCAATGTGGAGATATTACTGTTTGTGCATTTACAATATTCATTGATTTTTGCCATTGAAAAACATGTTTTTCATATACCAGAAATGTTTGAAGCTACTGACTGAATGAAAGGAGCTGGCATCTCACTCTCTTTGAATCTTCTTTATTATGCTAGGATTAACAGGAAAAAGCAAAAAATTTCAGAATTGCACCTTGCAATGTGGAGATATTACTGTTTGTGCATTTACAATATTCATTGATTTTTGCCATTGAAAAACATGTTTTTCATATACCAGAAATGTTTGAAGCTACTGACTGAATGAAAGGAGCTGGCATCTCACTCTCTTTGAATCTTCTTTATCATGCTAGGATTAACAGGAAAAAGCTAAAAATTTCAGAATTGCACCGTGCAATGTGGAGATATTACTGTTTGTGCATTTACAATATTCATTGATTTTTGCCATTGAAAAACATGTTTTTCATATACCAGAAATGTTTGAAGCTACTGACTGAATGAAAGGAGCTGGCATCTCACTCTCTTTGAATCTTCTTTATCATGCTAGGATTAACAGGAAAAAGCAAAAAATTTCAGAATTGCACCTTAAAATGTGGAGATATTACTGTTTGTGCATTTACAATATTCATTAATTTTTGCCATTGAAAAACATGTTTTTCATATACCAGAAATGTTTGAAGCTACTGACTGAATGAAAGGAGCTGGCATCTCACTCTCTTTGAATCTTCTTTATCATGCTAGGATTAGCAGGAAAAAGCAAAAAATTTCAGAATTGCACCTTGCAATGTGGAGATATTACTGTTTGTGCATTTACAATATTCATTGATTTTTGCCATTGAAAAACATGTTTTTCATATACCAGAAATGTTTGAAGCTACTGACTGAATGAAAGGAGCTGGCATCTCACTCTCTTTGAATCTTCTTTATCATGCTAGGATTAACAGGAAAAAGCTAAAAATTTCAGAATTGCACCGTGCAATGTGGAGATATTACTGTTTGTGCATTTACAATATTCATTGATTTTTGCCATTGAAAAACATGTTTTTCATATACCAGAAATGTTTGAAGCTACTGACTGAATGAAAGGAGCTGGCATCTCACTCTCTTTGAATCTTCTTTATCATGCTAGGATTAGCAGGAAAAAGCAAAAAATTTCAGAATTGCACCTTGCAATGTGGAGATATTACTGTTTGTGCATTTACAATATTCATTGATTTTTGCCATTGAAAAACATGTTTTTCATATACCAGAAATGTTTGAAGCTACTGACTGAATGAAAGGAGCTGGCATCTCACTCTCTTTGAATCTTCTTTATCATGCTAGGATTAACAGGAAAAAGCTAAAAATTTCAGAATTGCACCGTGCAATGTGGAGATATTACTGTTTGTGCATTTACAATATTCATTGATTTTTGCCATTGAAAAACATGTTTTTCATATACCAGAAATGTTTGAAGCTACTGACTGAATGAAAGGAGCTGGCATCTCACTCTCTTTGAATCTTCTTTATCATGCTAGGATTAGCAGGAAAAAGCAAAAAATTTCAGAATTGCACCTTGCAATGTGGAGATATTACTGTTTGTGCATTTACAATATTCATTGATTTTTGCCATTGAAAAACATGTTTTTCATATACCAGAAATGTTTGAAGCTACTGACTGAATGAAAGGAGCTGGCATCTCACTCTCTTTGAATCTTCTTTATCATGCTAGGATTAACAGGAAAAAGCAAAAAATTTCAGAATTGCACCTTGCAATGTGGAGATATTACTGTTTGTGCATTTACAATATTCATTGATTTTTGCCATTGAAAAACATGTTTTTCATATACCAGAAATGTTTGAAGCTACTGACTGAATGAAAGGAGCTGGCATCTCACTCTCTTTGAATCTTCTTTATCATGCTAGGATTAACAGGAAAAAGCTAAAAATTTCAGAATTGCACCGTGCAATGTGGAGATATTACTGTTTGTGCATTTACAATATTCATTGATTTTTGCCATTGAAAAACATGTTTTTCATATACCAGAAATGTTTGAAGCTACTGACTGAATGAAAGGAGCTGGCATCTCACTCTCTTTGAATCTTCTTTATCATGCTAGGATTAGCAGGAAAAAGCAAAAAATTTCAGAATTGCACCTTGCAATGTGGAGATATTACTGTTTGTGCATTTACAATATTCATTGATTTTTGCCATTGAAAAACATGTTTTTCATATACCAGAAATGTTTGAAGCTACTGACTGAATGAAAGGAGCTGGCATCTCACTCTCTTTGAATCTTCTTTATCATGCTAGGATTAACAGGAAAAAGCAAAAAATTTCAGAATTGCACCTTGCAATGTGGAGATATTACTGTTTGTGCATTTACAATATTCATTGATTTTTGCCATTGAAAAACATGTTTTTCATATACCAGAAATGTTTGAAGCTACTGACTGAATGAAAGGAGCTGGCATCTCACTCTCTTTGAATCTTCTTTATTATGCTAGGATTAACAGGAAAAAGCAAAAAATTTCAGAATTGCACCTTGCAATGTGGAGATATTACTGTTTGTGCATTTACAATATTCATTGATTTTTGCCATTGAAAAACATGTTTTTCATATACCAGAAATGTTTGAAGCTACTGACTGAATGAAAGGAGCTGGCATCTCACTCTCTTTGAATCTTCTTTATCATGCTAGGATTAACAGGAAAAAGCTAAAAATTTCAGAATTGCACCGTGCAATGTGGAGATATTACTGTTTGTGCATTTACAATATTCATTGATTTTTGCCATTGAAAAACGTCCAGAAATGTTTGAAGCTACTGACTGAATGAAAGGAGCTGGCATCTCACTCTCTTTGAATCTTCTTTATCATGCTAGGATTAACAGGAAAAAGCTAAAAATTTCAGAATTGCACCGTGCAATGTGGAGATATTACTGTTTGTGCATTTACAATATTCATTGATTTTTGCCATTGAAAAACATGTTTTTCATATACCAGAAATGTTTGAAGCTACTGACTGAATGAAAGGAGCTGGCATCTCACTCTCTTTGAATCTTCTTTATCATGCTAGGATTAGCAGGAAAAAGCAAGAAATTTCAGAATTGCACCTTGCAATGTGGAGATATTACTGTTTGTGCATTTACAATATTCATTGATTTTTGCCATTGAAAAACATGTTTTTCATATACCAGAAATGTTTGAAGCTACTGACTGAATGAAAGGAGCTGGCATCTCACTCTCTTTGAATCTTCTTTATCATGCTAGGATTAACAGGAAAAAGCTAAAAATTTCAGAATTGCACCGTGCAATGTGGAGATATTACTGTTTGTGCATTTACAATATTCATTGATTTTTGCCATTGAAAAACATGTTTTTCATATAACAGAAATGTTTGAAGCTACTGACTGAATGAAAGGAGCTGGCATCTCACTCTCTTTGAATCTTCTTTATCATGCTAGGATTAGCAGGAAAAAGCAAAAAATTTCAGAATTGCACCTTGCAATGTGGAGATATTACTGTTTGTGCATTTACAATATTCATTGATTTTTGCGATTGAAAAACATGTTTTTCATATACCAGAAATGTTTGAAGCTACTGACTGAATGAAAGGAGCTGGCATCTCACTCTCTTTGAATCTTCTTTATCATGCTAGGATTAGCAGGAAAAAGCAAAAAATTTCAGAATTGCACCTTGCAATGTGGAGATATTACTGTTTGTGCATTTACAATATTCATTGATTTTTGCCATTGAAAAACATGTTTTTCATATACCAGAAATGTTTGAAGCTACTGACTGAATGAAAGGAGCTGGCATCTCACTCTCTTTGAATCTTCTTTATCATGCTAGGATTAACAGGAAAAAGCTAAAAATTTCAGAATTGCACCGTGCAATGTGGAGATATTACTGTTTGTGCATTTACAATATTCATTGATTTTTGCCATTGAAAAACATGTTTTTCATATACCAGAAATGTTTGAAGCTACTGACTGAATGAAAGGAGCTGGCATCTCACTCTCTTTGAATCTTCTTTATCATGCTAGGATTAACAGGAAAAAGCTAAAAATTTCAGAATTGCACCGTGCAATGTGGAGATATTACTGTTTGTGCATTTACAATATTCATTGATTTTTGCCATTGAAAAACATGTTTTTCATATACCAGAAATGTTTGAAGCTACTGACTGAATGAAAGGAGCTGGCATCTCACTCTCTTTGAATCTTCTTTATCATGCTAGGATTAGCAGGAAAAAGCAAAAAATTTCAGAATTGCACCTTGCAATGTGGAGATATTACTGTTTGTGCATTTACAATATTCATTGATTTTTGCCATTGAAAAACATGTTTTTCATATACCAGAAATGTTTGAAGCTACTGACTGAATGAAAGGAGCTGGCATCTCACTCTCTTTGAATCTTCTTTATCATGCTAGGATTAACAGGAAAAAGCTAAAAATTTCAGAATTGCACCGTGCAATGTGGAGATATTACTGTTTGTGCATTTACAATATTCATTGATTTTTGCCATTGAAAAACATGTTTTTCATATACCAGAAATGTTTGAAGCTACTGACTGAATGAAAGGAGCTGGCATCTCACTCTCTTTGAATCTTCTTTATCATGCTAGGATTAGCAGGAAAAAGCAAAAAATTTCAGAATTGCACCTTGCAATGTGGAGATATTACTGTTTGTGCATTTACAATATTCATTGATTTTTGCCATTGAAAAACATGTTTTTCATATACCAGAAATGTTTGAAGCTACTGACTGAATGAAAGGAGCTGGCATCTCACTCTCTTTGAATCTTCTTTATCATGCTAGGATTAACAGGAAAAAGCAAAAAATTTCAGAATTGCACCTTGCAATGTGGAGATATTACTGTTTGTGCATTCACAATATTCATTGATTTTTGCCATTGAAAAACATGTTTTTCATATACCAGAAATGTTTGAAGCTACTGACTGAATGAAAGGAGCTGGCATCTCACTCTCTTTGAATCTTCTTTATCATGCTAGGATTAACAGGAAAAAGCTAAAAATTTCAGAATTGCACCGTGCAATGTGGAGATATTACTGTTTGTGCATTTACAATATTCATTGATTTTTGCCATTGAAAAACATGTTTTTCATATACCAGAAATGTTTGAAGCTACTGACTGAATGAAAGGAGCTGGCATCTCACTCTCTTTGAATCTTCTTTATTATGCTAGGATTAACAGGAAAAAGCAAAAAATTTCAGAATTGCACCTTGCAATGTGGAGATATTACTGTTTGTGCATTTACAATATTCATTGATTTTTGCCATTGAAAAACATGTTTTTCATATACCAGAAATGTTTGAAGCTACTGACTGAATGAAAGGAGCTGGCATCTCACTCTCTTTGAATCTTCTTTATCATGCTAGGATTAACAGGAAAAAGCTAAAAATTTCAGAATTGCACCGTGCAATGTGGAGATATTACTGTTTGTGCATTTACAATATTCATTGATTTTTGCCATTGAAAAACGTCCAGAAATGTTTGAAGCTACTGACTGAATGAAAGGAGCTGGCATCTCACTCTCTTTGAATCTTCTTTATCATGCTAGGATTAACAGGAAAAAGCTAAAAATTTCAGAATTGCACCGTGCAATGTGGAGATATTACTGTTTGTGCATTTACAATATTCATTGATTTTTGCCATTGAAAAACATGTTTTTCATATACCAGAAATGTTTGAAGCTACTGACTGAATGAAAGGAGCTGGCATCTCACTCTCTTTGAATCTTCTTTATCATGCTAGGATTAGCAGGAAAAAGCAAAAAATTTCAGAATTGCACCTTGCAATGTGGAGATATTACTGTTTGTGCATTTACAATATTCATTGATTTTTGCCATTGAAAAACATGTTTTTCATATACCAGAAATGTTTGAAGCTACTGACTGAATGAAAGGAGCTGGCATCTCACTCTCTTTGAATCTTCTTTATCATGCTAGGATTAACAGGAAAAAGCTAAAAATTTCAGAATTGCACCGTGCAATGTGGAGATATTACTGTTTGTGCATTTACAATATTCATTGATTTTTGCCATTGAAAAACATGTTTTTCATATACCAGAAATGTTTGAAGCTACTGACTGAATGAAAGGAGCTGGCATCTCACTCTCTTTGAATCTTCTTTATCATGCTAGGATTAGCAGGAAAAAGCAAAAAATTTCAGAATTGCACCTTGCAATGTGGAGATATTACTGTTTGTGCATTTACAATATTCATTGATTTTTGCCATTGAAAAACATGTTTTTCATATACCAGAAATGTTTGAAGCTACTGACTGAATGAAAGGAGCTGGCATCTCACTCTCTTTGAATCTTCTTTATCATGCTAGGATTAGCAGGAAAAAGCAAAAAATTTCAGAATTGCACCTTGCAATGTGGAGATATTACTGTTTGTGCATTTACAATATTCATTGATTTTTGCCATTGAAAAACATGTTTTTCATATACCAGACATGTTTGAAGCTACTGACTGAATGAAAGGAGCTGGCATCTCACTCTCTTTGAATCTTCTTTATCATGCTAGGATTAACAGGAAAAAGCTAAAAATTTCAGAATTGCACCGTGCAATGTGGAGATATTACTGTTTGTGCATTTACAATATTCATTGATTTTTGCCATTGAAAAACATGTTTTTCATATACCAGAAATGTTTGAAGCTACTGACTGAATGAAAGGAGCTGGCATCTCACTCTCTTTGAATCTTCTTTATCATGCTAGGATTAGCAGGAAAAAGCAAAAAATTTCAGAATTGCACCTTGCAATGTGGAGATATTACTGTTTGTGCATTTACAATATTCATTGATTTTTGCCATTGAAAAACATGTTTTTCATATACCAGAAATGTTTGAAGCTACTGACTGAATGAAAGGAGCTGGCATCTCACTCTCTTTGAATCTTCTTTATCATGCTAGGATTAGCAGGAAAAAGCAAAAAATTTCAGAATTGCACCTTGCAATGTGGAGATATTACTGTTTGTGCATTTACAATATTCATTGATTTTTGCCATTGAAAAACGTTTTTCATATACCAGAAATGTTTGAAGCTACTGACTGAATGAAAGGAGCTGGCATCTCACTCTCTTTGAATCTTCTTTATCATGCTAGGATTAACAGGAAAAAGCAAAAAATTTCAGAATTGCACCTTGCAATGTGGAGATATTACTGTTTGTGCATTCACAATATTCATTGATTTTTGCCATTGAAAAACATGTTTTTCATATACCAGAAATGTTTGAAGCTACTGACTGAATGAAAGGAGCTGGCATCTCACTCTCTTTGAATCTTCTTTATCATGCTAGGATTAACAGGAAAAAGCTAAAAATTTCAGAATTGCACCGTGCAATGTGGAGATATTACTGTTTGTGCATTTACAATATTCATTGATTTTTGCCATTGAAAAACATGTTTTTCATATACCAGAAATGTTTGAAGCTACTGACTGAATGAAAGGAGCTGGCATCTCACTCTCTTTGAATCTTCTTTATCATGCTAGGATTAGCAGGAAAAAGCAAAAAATTTCAGAATTGCACCTTGCAATGTGGAGATATTACTGTTTGTGCATTTACAATATTCATTGATTTTTGCCATTGAAAAACATGTTTTTCATATACCAGAAATGTTTGAAGCTACTGACTGAATGAAAGGAGCTGGCATCTCACTCTCTTTGAATCTTCTTTATCATGCTAGGATTAACAGGAAAAAGCAAAAAATTTCAGAATTGCACCTTGCAATGTGGAGATATTACTGTTTGTGCATTTACAATATTCATTGATTTTTGCCATTGAAAAACATGTTTTTCATATACCAGAAATGTTTGAAGCTACTGACTGAATGAAAGGAGCTGGCATCTCACTCTCTTTGAATCTTCTTTATCATGCTAGGATTAACAGGAAAAAGCAAAAAATTTCAGAATTGCACCTTGCAATGTGGAGATATTACTGTTTGTGCATTTACAATATTCATTGATTTTTGCCATTGAAAAACATGTTTTTCATATACCAGAAATGTTTGAAGCTACTGACTGAATGAAAGGAGCTGGCATCTCACTCTCTTTGAATCTTCTTTATTATGCTAGGATTAACAGGAAAAAGCAAAAAATTTCAGAATTGCACCTTGCAATGTGGAGATATTACTGTTTGTGCATTTACAATATTCATTGATTTTTGCCATTGAAAAACATGTTTTTCATATACCAGAAATGTTTGAAGCTACTGACTGAATGAAAGGAGCTGGCATCTCACTCTCTTTGAATCTTCTTTATCATGCTAGGATTAACAGGAAAAAGCTAAAAATTTCAGAATTGCACCGTGCAATGTGGAGATATTACTGTTTGTGCATTTACAATATTCATTGATTTTTGCCATTGAAAAACGTCCAGAAATGTTTGAAGCTACTGACTGAATGAAAGGAGCTGGCATCTCACTCTCTTTGAATCTTCTTTATCATGCTAGGATTAACAGGAAAAAGCTAAAAATTTCAGAATTGCACCGTGCAATGTGGAGATATTACTGTTTGTGCATTTACAATATTCATTGATTTTTGCCATTGAAAAACATGTTTTTCATATACCAGAAATGTTTGAAGCTACTGACTGAATGAAAGGAGCTGGCATCTCACTCTCTTTGAATCTTCTTTATCATGCTAGGATTAGCAGGAAAAAGCAAAAAATTTCAGAATTGCACCTTGCAATGTGGAGATATTACTGTTTGTGCATTTACAATATTCATTGATTTTTGCCATTGAAAAACATGTTTTTCATATACCAGAAATGTTTGAAGCTACTGACTGAATGAAAGGAGCTGGCATCTCACTCTCTTTGAATCTTCTTTATCATGCTAGGATTAACAGGAAAAAGCTAAAAATTTCAGAATTGCACCGTGCAATGTGGAGATATTACTGTTTGTGCATTTACAATATTCATTGATTTTTGCCATTGAAAAACATGTTTTTCATATACCAGAAATGTTTGAAGCTACTGACTGAATGAAAGGAGCTGGCATCTCACTCTCTTTGAATCTTCTTTATCATGCTAGGATTAGCAGGAAAAAGCAAAAAATTTCAGAATTGCACCTTGCAATGTGGAGATATTACTGTTTGTGCATTTACAATATTCATTGATTTTTG